>NC_041395.2:304631868-304834368 GCF_900747795.2 Erpetoichthys calabaricus | reverse complement strand
ATGGAGACACAGATAACAAAAAGGTGGTATTTCCAAAACAACAGTGGATTTATTTACAGATGCAACAAAATAACAAAATTAACATCCCAGTCAAAAATAGTGAGCAATATATATATATATATATATATATAGTGAAGTTTCCATTCCCCAAAAATGAAAAATAAAGACAAAGATGTATATACACAAAAATGGTAGTGTTCCTAAATGAAAAGGAGTTCAGGAAGAAACTACACACATAATAAAGTCTCAAAGAATGCCAAAAATATTTTCAAGAAAATAAACAGTGTATATACAAGAACAAAAATAAAGTGCACCAAAACACAAAATCTAAATAAATATAAATACCTCCACCAAAATAAAGCTACACTAGGAGATATCTATAATATATACAAGAAATTTACAAAAGGCACAAGCCACTGTTTGGTATACTGAATGAAAAAAGCTATAGAAACCACACCACCGACTCAGTGGCGTCACGCTGCGTGAACCTGCTGAAGACAAAGTTAAAATGACTGCGAAAAACACACCCTGCCCTTAATGGCTTAAACAGTTAAGTGCTTTAACGTTTATTTTGAAAAGTTGACTTTACCCTATTCATAGGACCTTTTCGTTTAAAGTTACCTCACCTACTCTCATCTTTTTTCCTACGAAAGCCCCCAAAAAACTAAAAGTCATATTTTTTTTTTATTTTATTAACCAAAAAAAGTAATTCTTCTTTCTTTTCAATCTAACAAAATAAAATAAGGCTAATTTTTTATGACTGTATTACTTGGTATAACAGGAGCAGTATCTTCAAATGCTTTCCTCAAAACACATTGCTAGAAAGTGTGTTGTGCTTGCCACACTTGTTTGATCAAAAACACAAAGAAAAGGCATTGAAAACATTATCATTATTATTAATCCAATCCAGGAGTTCAGGCTATGGACAACTAGTGTACATTAATGAAAGTATGACCAGTGGTCTTATCAGATTATCTGGTAGTCTTATATAAGACAAATGGCACCGTATGACGGTGTATTGATTTTAGAACACTTAATAGTATAAAAGGCTTCTTCTTCTTGTCCGCATACACTCCTCCATGCTTCCACCCACTCCACTCAGTTAGTCAGTGGGATGAACCAGCCCCTGCAACACCTGTGCTCCTTCTCTGTGCCCACAGTCATGCTACCTTTCCTCCCTAGGTGGCTGGCTCGTCCTGCCCGGGACTCCTCTCACAGGTCTTCACCTTTTGTTCTCCAATCTTTCTCCCTTGAACCTCTGATGCCATTTTTCTTCTGTCTTGTTCCTTCCTCTGTTCTCCCCCTCTGACCTGTGTAGCCTCTTGTTAAATCTGCTACCTAATTGGGTGTAGGCGTGAGGAGCTGCACCCTCCGAGGCAGCTTGGAGGATCATGATATACCCACCCACCTCTGCATGTGAATGCAGCATAGCTGGCCAGTGCCTGCACAACCAAGGAGCGAAACACACTTTCGCATCCTCCCACCCACTTGGAGCCTGCACCCACACAAGGCGCAATTATTTATTTAGGATCAGCACAGTGCCACAGACCACAGGTCACATAATTATTGAAATACAGTAATAATTATACATTCATAAAAATATTACTGTAATACCACCACTTACTATGACATTCCAACTGAATTTGATTTCACTTATTGTACTGTATCTCTATCGGAGCACAACATCATTAGTTGGGATATTGTTTAACATAAGACATGACTGTATTGCCATTCATATTTTACATTCATCTGGGGTTTAAATATGAGGTAACTCACAGGCCTGACCCCCATAGCCATCGATTACAATGGGAAAAATTCCCGAGCATAGTAATGTTGTGGGATAAAAGGTTCTCAAGCTGCACAAATTTAGTAAATGGCTTTTGGAAAATGGTTAAATAATTGAAAATGTCCATTTCCATTGTCAGGGCAGTAATTAATAAGTTAAAGGAACTGGAGATGTTAAGATTTGGCTTGAATAAGACCTTGCATTATATTTACCCCACACACTATGACGAGTTTGGTTCGAGTAGCCAAAGAATCTCCAAGCATCACAGCTGGAGAGCTGCAAATATTCGACATGTCTTGGGATCAGAAAGTCTCCAAAACTACCATTAGATACCACCAACATAACCACATTTAATTGGGAGGGTTGCCCAGAAAAAAAAATTGTCAAACAACAAATTCAAGTGTCTACAGTTTGTTAGATGTTAATGGAACTTTTAATGGACCTGAGTTCTACTGTCAGATGATACAAAAAAAAAATAGCTTTTTAGCAGCAGACACCAGAGGTTGGTTTAGCAATGAAGCATGCAGAAGTGCTTTATTCATTCTATGAAGTATGGTGCTGTATATTTGATGTTGTATGGCAGTTTTCCATCCAAAAAGTCTTGGACAACTTGTTATGATACGTGGTATCATATATTACACCAAGTATCTACAGATATTAAATCAAATCCTGAGTGCCTCTGCCAGAAAGCTTAACTTGGGTCAAGGCTGGATCTTCCAGTAGGAAAATGATGCAAAGCACACCTCAAAATCAACACAAAAATGGTTCCACAACTACAAAATCACAATTTTGACATGCCATCTGCATTCTCTGACCTGCTTTGAAAGCTCTGGAGGGATGAGCTTAGGATGACAATCCATAAGTGTGAACCTCGAAATCTGATTCCTTGCCATGTGTTCTCCAACCTCTTTAAGCTTTATGGTTGTGATGAAAATATTACTCCACATCAACAAAAAAGAGTTGGGGGACCTCCCCGTATAACGTCCAAAGGACAAGAAATGCAAAAAAAGCCCGAAATGTGGTTAAATTATTTTACAGTCATTCAACAACATAAATCAGAAAAATGGTGTTTTTATACAGAGTAAAAATGGTGGACGGAATCTTTGGAAGATGGAAGTGATGTGGTACCAGAAGTGAGGTCATCGGGAAAGAACTGGAAGTGACATCATATCGAAGGCGCCGGAAGTGACATCATGGTGAGGACACCGGAAGTGACCTGGTCCTTGGGAGTCAGAGGAGGCAGGATGGTTGGGCACCATCTTGGGAACCTGGAAGTATGGAATGTACTTTATATTTCTTCTTTTAGTCTGATGAGAGGGAGAGAGAGGCGTTAATACCGTATATCAACCCCTTGTCTCGCGATATTTCACTCACCTCCGGGCTTGTTGACTGCTTCCTAAGCGTGCGTGTGTGACAGATAGAAGATTCCTGTTATCTTGGCAAGGGACTGCACACAGTATTAAATGAAGGAGTGGCAATTATTGAGACAGACACATATCTGTGAAAAATGTGTTTTATGGTAAGAATTTAATTTTCCTTTCAATTAGTTTATTTAAATTAAAGATTTAATCATTCTTTCAAAGTATCAACCAAAATCAAGAGATAAACAAAGACATTTCATCACATTTTGCTTTTATTTACAAAGGGTACCAATATTAGTGAAGGGCATTTTGGCAGAATTATCAGGTTTTCCTTGGACAAACAGGGATCAGAGTGAAAATAATAATTCTTTACATTTATATAGAACTTTTCTCACTACTCAGAGTGCTTTCCACGCAGAATAATCTATTAGAAGACTGCCATTTTAATAGGTTCCTAAACTGTCAGACCACCTTCAGATAAATAATCTCCATTCTGGTAACCCATAACAACAGTGTATGTCATTTTTTAATTTAATGTTTTTCAACTGATGTGTGTGTTAGCAGGATATGCTGTTCTTCTCATCCACTGTAATGCTGTTAGGAGCACAGAGATATAAATGAATGTCCAAAGGGAAAATCAGAGTGGCGCAGTAAAACTCTAGAGATGACATGGGAAGGATGGGAGCATGAAAAAATTAAGACATAAAACAGGCAAGGAGCAGAGACTGATGGAGTCAAACAAGAACAAATGTTACAGCAAAAAAAAGTTAAATCACAGACAAAGTCCAACCAAAACAAAAAAAAAAATCAAAGCCAAAAGATCATATCAATGTCTGGTATCAGTTACCTGCAACTATCACTGAGATCTAAGGTTAGGATGCTTAAGAATGTATGCCTCCCTAAGCTTCTCTTTTTATTTCAAAATATTCCAATATACATCAATAAATCATTCTTTAAGAAATTAGATTCAACCATAACCTCATTTATTTGGAATTCAAAACATCCACGTATCCAAAGAGCGACCCTACGAAGGCCAAAGGCAGAAGGTGGCATGGCTGTACCTAACTTTCAGTTTTACTACTGGGCAGCAAACATACAACATATTAAAACCTGGAGAAGTATACAAATAGATGAACATATGCAGGCTTGGTCTGCAATAGAAATAGGATCCTGCAGTTCATCCTTATATTCCTTGTTTTACGCCCCAATAAATGCAAGTTATCATCAATATACTAACAACCCAATTGTGCTTCACTCACTCAGAATATGGAACCAATGCAGGAAGCATCTTAAGATAGGGAATCTTTTATCGGTGGCACCTCTGCACGAGAACCACCTTTTTCCACCCTCGCAAACATATGCAATTTTTAATGTCTGGAAAACATTTGGGATTAAATCACTTAGAGATCTGTACATAGACAAACAGAACCTTCCCAATTTTCCTCATCTCCCATCTTCCTCTATGCTGGAAAAAATATTGCTCAGTTTCAAGGACTCAGACAGCATTTCTGGAATATATAAAATTATTTTACAGTCCTTCCCTTTCTAAGATCCAAGAGTGCAATGGGAAAAGGATCTCTCCATCAACATATCAGAAAAGGAGTGGAAGGTAACAATGCAGAGAATTCACTCGAGTTCCATAAGTGCAAAGCATACAACTATTCAACTAAAAATGATATATCGAGCACATCTATCTCACTTAAAATTGTCCAAAATGTTTCCAGAGCAAGATCCAACCTGCAAACGCTGCAATCAAATTCCAGCCTCACTGGGTCACATGTTCTGGACCTGCACCAAAATAATATCACTTTGGACCAAGATTTTTAAATGCCTCTCAGACAGCCTTTGTGTCACAATCCCTCCTAATCCACTAACAGCTGTGTTTGGTGTTCTTCCAGAGTGGCTTAAAGTGGAGAAGGACAAACAAACTGTAATTGCCTTTACTACAGTATTGGCACAGAGACTTATCTTGCTCAACTAGAAGAATCCTAACTTTCCCCTTTTAAGTCAGTGGGTAACTGATGTTTTATATTATTTGAAATTGGAAAAAATAAAATTCTCACTTAGAGGATCAGTGCAGAAATTTGTTCAAACCTGGCAGGATCTAATCAATAACATTTTAAGTTTTATTCTGCTGCCCATGCTCACTTTCTTAGGGGTGGGGGTTGATTCATTTTCAATCCTATTCTTGTAAAATTGTTCTGTTTGTATAGAATGTTGTGTGATTTAAATAAAATCAATAAAAATTTAAAAAAAAGTGTGTCTCCATCTTATATAGCATGTGAGTCATGACATAGCATGTCAAATGACTTCCTAGCCACATGACAGCAACAGGAGCAGAAAACGCAAATAATTTGGATATGGACAAACAAGGATTTTCACAATATAGCAATGACCACAGTTTAACAAAACAGTGTTGTCAGAATAATGACAAAAATATATTAACTATCATTAAACAAATTAAAGTGCAAAATTCCATGCAGTATGGTAGAAAATGCAAAAATAATTTGATTGGAACAAATGCACTGTGATGCTATTTAATAAAGTACATTTGTATGGCTGAGCATTGGTCTCATAATAATACTTTTTTTGCACTTAATTCCATTTAACATTTTATAAAATAAACAATGACAAACGAAGTTTGAATATTTGTTTTAGAGAAAAAATAATTGAGTTTAATAACCATGTACACCTTAGTTGCAATTCATCAAAGTGTGAAATTACGTTTGAATACAAAATAAAGCGTATATTCCAAAAGGCCGTTGTTCAAAATATAGTACTGAAAATCAAAAACTAATTTGCAGAGAAAATTGATTACCTTTGGATACCAGGAAGTGGCCCATTCTTTATATACTTCAAGTTTTCTCTCCATTTACATTTACTGTTTGGCCAATTAAAGAATGCACTGAAATATTCATACGGCCTTCTTTAAAAAATGCTCCTGGATACCCAATATTTATGTAGGTTTTAACTAAAGTTCAGTTTGACAGACATACAACTTTTGGGGGCTTAAGTGTAAATCAATAGTATTGAAATAAATACGTCTTAGTCCAATGAAATCCTTATGAGCAGCTGTTGGTTGGATTAATAAATAAACAAGAAACTAACAGTGATTCTTTTGCATGATTTAATAATACATAGAAAATAAAAGAAAAGATTTCTAGGTTAATGCCTTCTAGGCTCCATCATCAAATAAGTAAATATAATTACTTATTCAAAAAGATATTCAGATTAATCTCATGTGTATCTTGAGGTTTTCAAAATCAAGCAAATTAACATACATATTTAATTTAGCAACATTGCTATCTAGTTAAACTCAAATCTGTTAATTCAAAAGTAACTGAAATGTTGCACAGTATAAAATTTAACACTAGGAATATAAATAGCATCAAAAATATAAAGAATATTTTTCTTGCAGAAGCTGACATTTATTTATTAAATTAAGAAATTAATTAATACATATTTGCACATGTGCAATAATTAGAAAGATGCATTCCACTGCTAATTTTGTAGACATTGTGTACCTTTTTACTTTACCACTACAAAAGTGATGCAATTAATTATGCATCTTAAGTTAGAAACAATTTGATTCTCCTTACTGATGTATTGTATGGATTTGTTAAGGGCCATTACAATGACAGTCCAAATTACGTAAAAATAATTTATGATATCTAAGAGTACCAGTCAGAACACATCTTCATACATTATACATTTCATTAGCTGCATGTAATATCAAAGAATTAAACCATGATGTAAAAAGAAATTCAAGCTTTTTAAGACATCCATAGACTTTAGTTAGGTACTGCTTTTTCAAACTAAGGAGGAGAACAGGCACATTAAGATACAAGGTAATTTCTTTTGTGGCATCACAGGTGATCACTGGTCCTGAAAGTCACAATTTAGTTTAAAATTAAAGTACACAAATGCAGATCTTCTTGTGTAGGTTTTTATATCTTGATTTCATGATTCGTTTGCTCTATAAATGTAATCTGTTATGCTGTTGATACACACTGGAACAACACAGAGCAATATAAACCTACTTAGTCCAGCAGTACGGTCAACAGGAAGGAAAGCTTTATCCAGGCAGCATTGGGTGCAGGGCAGGAACCAGGCCTTAATGGGGCACCTAATCACACACACCTCACACTTGCACACCCTTGACAGTTCAGCATTTCTAACTATCCTACCACATGTTTTTTGAGCGATCAAGGAAAACCAGAGTACACCAAGAAATATACAAATTCCATACAAACTATAGTCTTAGTAAATGTGCTCACTGACTTGCAAATAATAAGACAGGGTCATATGCAGAATAGGTGGTAACACATTACAAACTAGCATGTTATCGTAACCTAATTACATTTCCCAGTAACAAAGTACTGTAATGTGTTACAGTTTATATTCTTGAAATCACATTACAGTCACATTACCGATTTAACCCTCACAATGTCTTCATATGCCATGCCTTTTAGGCCTTATTTGACCCAACATCAGATTATTCACCTCAAACCTAGTTTATTTATTAATGATCATAATTTTTAAAAGAGGTGACATTTGGGATGTTTTTTATGGGTTGTGAACAACCAAAATATCTTAAATGCAGTGGAGAAAAGCCAAGCAAAATGACACCTTTTATTGGCTAACTAGAAAGATTACAATATGCAAGCTTTCGAGGCAACTCAGGCCCCTTCTTCAGGCAAGATGTAATCCCTAGTACTACTTTAAATGCAGTGGAAAATTCATTAAAGTAAATAGTTGATCAGAACTGTCCCAAAAGACATGGCAGTCTTAAAAATGGGTATCAGCTGCAGAAAAATAAGCTATTTGGAAAATGCTTTTTTTTTGTAATGGTAGGTTACTTTACTAAAACCTTTCATATTTCTGAGATGAAAAGATGCTATTTAGGATGTTTGCATGGGTTGTGAACAAACAAAACACATTAAATGAAACGTTTTTTTAAAAAACTGTATAAAATGATGGGTTGTTTAATTATTTGTTTATGTTAGTTGATTGGAGGGAATATTGGAAAAAATCACAAAGTTTCATCCTGAGCAAATTAAATTTAGGGAGCTTTTTTTTAATTCCAAACACAAAATCCAGGTCAAATTTGACCTGAAGATATTATTGTGTGAGTTTTTGAATTTTTGTTCCTTACTCATGTTTCTAATTGCAGGCATGTCATTTTACATAACATTTGAAGAGGTGTGTTTAGCTACTCAATCTGCATCCTTTGCCCAGTTTGCATTGTACATGCTATTTTAGTGTACGATTACAGTACAATGAATTTTACAATGTGTCATATCTACTGTATAACAGGGTAGGTATGTGCCATTTTATGACATTCCATGATATTTCACTTTACCCTGGGATATGTCATAAGATATAGTGCCGTATCGAGACAGGCATTTTGATTTTGCGTGTTTTCCACAAATATAGAAAAATCTGTGTAACTGAATCTCTACCTTAATTGTTAGTCAATGTAGGACACTTAAGTACAAAATTTAGTGCTTTCTTTTTGATTTGAATGCAGCACACCTTTTTTGATAGTTTGAAGAGCAGAAAGACAAGAGAGACAAATATAAATGAGTGTATTGATTTTATTGCACAATAATCACTGCTGGTAGCTGGGACTGCTTGATCAATAGGTGCTTGTCTGCTGGCCACTATACTAGTAATAATTTTACTCTTTGCTAACTCCATGTTTGATTGTCTTCAAGTCCATTTTTTTAATTATAAAATCCACTGTATGTTATTTTTTTTAATTAAGAATTCCTTTTTTTTTAACGAAAGACCTACTTGCTGGTTGGAAATCATCTAGTAGTTGTGACCGCTGAATTCTGCATATTTCATCCTTACTAAAATACCGTAAGGAAATGTGGGCGCAAACCTTGTACTTTCCAACTGATACAAATGTACATGGGTATAGACAGTAATGTAAAAGTAGAGTAATTAGTAATGTGATTATTTTTTCAGGAAGTTAGAAGTAAAGTAATACCATTACAATTTCAGAAAAACTAAATTAGTAATTTAAAATGGCTCACTTCTTTGAGTAACTACCCAACTTATACAGTATGTGACATATGTTCCATCATTTTCAAAACACTCAAAGTACTGTATCCTTGAGACAGAACAGGTTTTTGACAGTGCCATACTTTAAGGAGGATATGGATGGATCAGTGACCCAGTTGAGGTGGTTGGTGGTACCTTTCCTGGAGGGGAAGCCGGGGTAATGATGAGCAGCTGGATTGAAATATGTTCCCCCAGGATGCAGAGTGGTAGTATACCTCTGGCATTGCTCCGTGTTGTATTCTCACAGTGCTGCGTGGGAAATGTAGATGGACGAGGCAGCCTTGTCAAAGACCTGTGTAATTCCTGGAGGAAGATCATGGACTGCACTTGAGACATTTTGATGTACTCATGTCTTCAGCTTTAAAAAAAAACACCATCCCTCACCCACCTTCCTACAAATGAGTCTGATTTCAGAGTCTAGTAGGGTTGAAGTAGGTGGAGGAGAAATCACCTATTGTGAATGTAATTGCAATAAGTAATACATTTTTTTGAACCTGAGACTTGGTTTTAACATTTGGTTTGAGATGCACCCATTAACCACAATATACAGATGAGCATACGAGTACATGCTCCATCACTTTAATATTACTTATTTTACATTATAGATAGAATTCATTATATTACATGTATACATTCTGATTTTTCAGCGTAACACTGTTAATATATTAAATAGGACACTGTGCATATTTTATGTACTCATAATTACAAAAATAAACAAAATCTGCAAATATTAAAAAAATATGCACATTCAATGCACCTTGCAAACAGAGTAAAAGCTATTCCAATAAGAACTTCATTTGAATTATAAAGCGGTAAAGAAATACAGATCCCAGAATACCTAAAGACAACCCCAAAATAAGATGTACTTGTACTGCACAGTGCCTGATTTTTTTTTTTTTTTAGCAATTGCCTCCTTTTTTCCACTGCCTTTAGAAATAATAAAAATAGTCTTGATGCAGTTCCCAAATACCACCCTTACACCCATGGTGCTCTTTATAATTCGTAGTACATGACAACTGCTGCACCACTAATGAATCTCTAACTTAAATCTTCTTTCCTTCAAAGTAAAAGCTCACTTTTCATGTCAAAAACTTTGCCGAGCTCCATAGGATTACTTTCTACCATGCAGAAAACCAGGCCCTTTGTAATAGGACATGTTGACAGCGCGTGAAGCAACGCTGACTATGCAGAATACATGTTATTAGTTGATTCAGCTGAACAGTACGGGCAAATACAGAGATGGGGAACATGACAAGAACAGAATCATTAGCCAGGAGTAATGCAAAGAAACATTAAGTAAAAGATTGATTTTCTACAAAGTAACCAACCATTAACCCTTCTGTTGTCTTTAACCTGTGTTCAATATTAAACGTACCATCTACTGCATACTCTCTGCTCTACTCCACTTCATCATCTGAGTATTAACTGTCTCTTTGGAACTTTACATTCTGCATTATGATAATGTCACAGCATTGAAACTGCTTTTAACCAAATTAGGAATGACGATAGATCGGAAAGGGTGTCCTGCTGCACTGTTGTGCTCTGCTAGTTCTCCTACCTTTCTGGATACATGTGGTCAGTTAGAATATAAGATGTTTGACAAATGAGAGGAAACTATTCAGTCTGTGAAATTCATTTGGTTAGCTAACAGCTACAGTGCCTATCAGAATTCCCCCTTATAAGTTTTCACGTTGTGTTGTTATATAACATTGAATTTTTTGGTACTGATCAACTGAAAAAGTTACTTCAATGTCAAAGTGAAAACATATATTCAAAATGGTCTAATTTAATTGCTGATCTAAAACACAAAGTTGATTGCATTGGTAAGCTATTTACCACCTTCAAGTCACTATTTAGCAGATGCACTTTTGACAGCATCGACAGCCTTGAGTCTGTTTGTACAGGTCTCTCTCAGATTTCCACATCTGCACACTGCGGCATTTCTTCATTGTTCTTTGAAAAACTGTTCAAGTTATGTCAGGTTGAATGGAGATTATAAGTGAATAGCTTTTTTTAAGCTCTACCCAAAAATTTTTAATTAAAATTGAGATCTATACTCTGGCTCAGCCATTCCAAGACATTGTTGTTTTGAAGCCATTCCTGTGTAGTTTTGGATTTATGCTTTTGGACATTGGCCTTCTCTTAAGGTGCAGCTTTCTTGCAGACTGTATCAAGTTTTCCTTCATTATTATGATGTATTTTGCCACATACCCTATACCCTCTACCCTCTACCCTAACAAGCCTTCTGCTGCAGAGAAATATTATGCTTCTACAGCTATGCTTTATGGTGGGACTTATGTGTTTTTGGCAATGTGCAGCATTTGTCTTATGCCAAACATGATATTTAGTTTTGATGGCTCAACTTGAAAGCTCAACTTTGGTATAATTAGACCATAAGACCTTCTTCCAGCTGATTTCATTGTCTCTTTTATGCCTTCTGTGCATTTTTTTTAACAATGGCTTTCTCTATGCCATTCTCCCATTAAGCCGTGACTAGCACTAAGGTAACAGTTAATTGTACAGTCCCTCCAGACTCAGCCATTGTACCGTGTAGGTATTTCAGAGTTCTCATTGGTCTCTTAGTGGCCTCCTTCACTAGTCTTCTTACATGATTATTCACATTTTGTGGATGGTCTGCTCTAGGCAGAGTTACAGCTGTGCCATGCTCTTTCCATTTCTTGATGACTGATTTAACTCAACTCCAAGGGATATTCACTTACTTCGATATTTTATTGTCTCATCCCCTGACTTGTGCTTTTTAATCACAATTCCATGGAGTTGCTTGGAGTGTTTTCTTTTTGTCTTTATTGTGTAGGTTAGGCCACCATACTGATTGCCAACAAGTTGGTCCTTCCACATTGTGATGGTCTAATTTGGGTCCAAATCCTTCGGCAGCTGTTGAATCCAGAACCTCCAATATTCATAACTGAGGATGAGCCAGGACAATGAGGACACACACAGTCGAGAGTGCGGTTAAAAGTGCTTGTATTTTTATTTAAACAAAATCCAAACAAAGTGCATATAATCAAGTGCTTCAGTTAATAAAGAGATAATTTTTAATATATAAATAATCCATAAAAAAAACAATCAGTCTTTTATGAATTAAAATCCAAAAAATAATTAAAACAAAACCATTAAGCCCAGTCCATCTTTCCCACTTTGTCTCCCTGGTTCACCCTTGTGGTCCTTTAAGTCAGTGCAGACACTAGCAGCTGTGGTCCTAAACTCCAGGGGCCTCATGCATGATGCCATGCGTAGAATTCACACTAAAACATGGTGTACGGACAAAAGCAGAAATGTTCGTATGCACAAAAGAATCCAGATGCATAAATCTGTGTGTATGCCAACTTCCACATTCTTCCACTCCATAAATCCCGGTCAGCTTGAAAAGTAACGCACGGGCACGCGCCTGCTGTCACAGCCCATCTCCTCCCAGAATTATGCTTCTTTAAATATGCAAATCAATATAAAAAGCCCTTAAGCTTGGCATTCTGTGAAAAGACAATGGCAAAAGTATGCGGAAAATAGAAGAATTTAAGCGAATACAAAGTGGAAGCAAGGAAAAACATACTATTTGTTGGTTAAAACAGTGGTATAAACAACAAAAGGAAGTTCATCGAGTGACATAGAGCTTGAAGCTTGAAACTCAAAAGCTCAAGTTCACAAAGTCGCATAGTACCCAAAATAAAAAAGAAGTTGTCAGATATCAAAGTTGCCGTGAAAAGACGAGTCGTAGCCTAACATCTAAAAGTCATAGGAAGCTTATTAGGGTACAGAGAAAAAAAAAAAAGGACACAGTGGGAAAAAAGCTTGAAATATCAACTGTAATCTCAAAATTTCCACTTTAATCATGTAGTTTATTTTGTCATTAAAGTAGAACATCATAAACTTTATCTTAAAATCGTTTAATTTACTAGTTTCTCAAATACCATCATAACTAAAGTAGCACATTAAATGCTTTTTTTATGTGTTCTTCTATGTGTGTGAATCACTACGTGCTTCTTAAACAGGCTTTCTCTTCCTCCGATGGCACAGAATCCATTACATTCATGATATTACAGCTCTGAATAATTAAAATACTGAGATGTATACTTGATATCATTTCAGTATTCATATCATATCAATTAAAGCATGTATTAAACATGGGAACACGGTGGCACAGTGATAGTGACAAGCTGGTGCCCCATCCTGAGATTGTTCCTGCCTTGCGCAAGATGCTTGCTGTGCCGTGCGCTACCTTCGATGAAATAATTTATTGTAGCAGTACTGTCTCTTTCAAACATACTAACCTCCAATTCCTGTCCTTCCTTTTCTTTCTCCAAGTACCCAATCGTCACACAGTCAGCTCAGTAATAGACGTTAAGCTATCTGTAAGCTTAGAACAGCGATTCTTCAAAACTTTTAAGGAACATTGAAATATCTTCGTAGTACATATTTAATTACTCTATCCATCTATCCTTCCAGTGTCGCACCAGCCCCAGCAAGAATACAGCGCGAGGCTGGAAAAACAGGGCGCCAGCTCGTTGCTAGCACTGCAGCACCGTGTCCTCACATGCTTAATTATTAACAATATAGATTATTTAAATAATGTTAACATTTTATCTGTATAATGTAATAAACATATTTTGCATTTCATCTTAAAAATGATATCGTCATCATATGTAAATACGCGCTTTATAAAGTGGCGCAGGTTGTGCAATATTATAACTGTATCGCAAGTTTACAGTTAGTTATTGTACTTATAAATACAAACAGTTCTACAAAAAGAACTTAATGGACTGATTGAGTGCGTTTATAGTTCTTGGGATGAAACTGTTTCTGAACCGCGAGGTCCATACAGGAAAGGCTCTGAAGCGTTTGTCGTATGAAAGCAGTTCAAATAGACAGCATGGCTGAGTCATAGTGTGCTTGATGCTTTATACCAATAATTCTCTTTCCGATCAGCTGCTGTAGAGCTGTGATTCAACACTCAGATACAGTGAGATAAATACTGTGAGTGGTGCAGTGAGAATAATATGGAAAAAGAAGATCCGCTGTGGCAACCCGTAACGGGAGCAGCTGAAATAAGAGGAAGAACATGCAGTAAGAGTAACAACACTAAAGCAGCTATGGTATTTGGAATATTTTGGCTATTCCATGGACCATTATATTGTTACAGGTTAATTACAATCAGATGCCTTAAACTAATAAACAATATGCAGTTAATTTCAGTGTATATGATAAAGCCATGTCAGGGATGTGGATCTTAAAAAGAAAGGGAAACCACACTGGAACAAAAGCACTGCTTTGACGCTGGGTGCCACCAGTTTGCAAAACCAAGTGGAGAACTTGCGTATGCCAGGGTTTGAGCTAGCGTGAAAATGTGCGTGGCTTTATGCCAAGTTTAGGTTTTATACATCACGATTTGAGCATGGAAATGGGAGTATGCAACATTTTTGTGTGTACACACCGTTTATACATGAGACTCCAGATCTTATCACAGGTGCTTCATTTAGCAACTGCTGAAATGTTCGGTGCTGCCCTCTATTTTCCACTGCACTCAACGCAGTCTCTCTTGGATCCATAGTAGGGATACCTCCATCATACCACATTCCGTCATAACCATTCAGCAGTGGACAATCTGCCCCTAGAGTGCCAATCACTCAATATTTTCTGAAGGGCTATAAGCCGCACTGCCTCCTCTCCATCATTCCGGCTTTAATAGCTCGATGCTGCCTTCTCACTCTTACAGATATTTTCCTATCCCTCTCCTTGTTCTCTTTTATGCCTCTGTGGTTGTGGTGTCCCAATTACGACCCACGGAAAGTCATTGAGGCAATTGGACCTAATTGTGCACTCAAGTGATAGCGTGATCAGCCCATTAAACATCCCAATGCTGCACACAAGCCATATTATATTTATTAATTATTTAAAAATGCATATCACTGCAGACCCTGCTATATCACAGACATACAGGTTTATTTATACTAAAGTCAAGTGAAAATCCTTGACTACAGACAGGTGAATGAAGCGATGAATTAAGGGTGAATACTTGTGTGATCAGTTATTTATTGTGTCAATTTTGTAATTAACTAAGACAAATTTACAGAGATCTGTTTTGACTTTGACATTAAAGACTTTTCTGCTTTGTGTTAAACAAGCCAAAGTAAATCCACTGTAATTCAATGTTGTATAACAATAACATGTAAGAATTTTCAAGGGGTGAATACTTTTAATAGGCTGTGTAAGTTGTCAGTGATAATGAACCTTGTTCCATGCAGCTTCTCTTCTGTACCTTCCTTTGTCATTCCACAGTTAGTCTCCTTCTTCCGTCTTTTTAACATCTGCCTCCTACACTCTGGGCTACTTGATTAGGAAATATTAACTCATGTTCCCCTCTAATGCTGACAGCACACAGCACTGTGTGAAAATCACTCCCAGATACACATTCATCATGGAAGCTGTGACTGTGCTTCAGTGACTTGGATGTCTGTAAACTTACTCCAGTCAGTCTGCACAAAGCCCAGTTATTTCTTATGGGTCTTCTGGACAACTTACATTTTAAAGAGAAGGTGATAAGCTTCTTAATTTGGGTGGAGAAGAGTATTAGGAGTAATTTGTGACAAACAGGTATCAGCAAGAGTGAAAGGGAAGGTCTACGGGACAATAGTGAGACCAGCTATGTTATATGGGCCGGAGACGGTGGCACTGACCAGAAAGCAGGAGACAGAGCTGGAGGTGGCAGAGTTAAAGATGTTAAGATTTGCATTGGGTGTGATGAGGATGGATAGGATTAGAAATGAGTACATCAGAGGGTCAGCTCAGGTTGGACAGTTGAGAGATAAAGTCAGAGAGACGAGATTGTGTTGGTTTGGACATGTGCAGAGGAGAGATGCTGGGTATATTGGGAGAAGGATGCTAAGGATGGAGCTGCCAGGGAAGAGAAAAAGAGGAAGGCCAAAGCGAAGGTTTATGGATGTGGTGAGAGAGGACATTCAGGTGATGGGTGTAACAGAGCAACATGCAGAGGACAGAAAGATATGGAAGAAGATGATCTGCTCTGGCAACCCCTAACGGGAGCAGCCGAACGAGGAAGAAGACTCCACTGTTATTTTTGGTTATGCTTAACATTGTCACACATGCATGTTAGAGAATTGCCTTATGAGCTCATCTGAGTTACGTAATACCACTCCGGGATGAGAGGGGTGCCACTGCTAATCATGTTCTCTTCCTTTCCCTCCACCGGGTTAAAAAAATACCCAGTGATGGCAGCTGACTCTGGTCCTTCTGGTCCACAGTGTATAAGTCTTGATGCTACTGGATGGAGGTATCATCCTGTGAATAGAGTTACATCCCTTTGGCCAACATTCAGAAAATGATTCACTTAAGCCCTAATCAGACAACTAAAGCCTGTTTTTGTTTGTGTATTTGCACCCTAGAGCGCGTGTTTGTTTTATGTTTAAAAAATCCATGAGCTAAACAGGATCGGCCGAGTTGATGCCCCAACATTTATTCTTTCCGACTTGTTTCTCACTCGACCACACAGTATACTGGCTTTTAAATCTCTCATACAATGCAATTCGAACAACAGAAAAAATAATATAGGAAACATATGTCAAGTGAGTCATGGTGAAAAATAATTCATTTAATAAATAAACTAAATTACAAGTCAATTGAACCTATACAATATTTCTAAGGCTAAATGTCAATCTTAATATCTATGTTTATCAACTGGTTGCATACACAAGATATATCTTAGCACTGATATAATTAAAAAAAAACCATTTGGCATTTCAAATCCCCCAAAAATGATAACACTCAACATTCTGAGACCTGCTTAATGCATTTCAGGAATATGGGGGAGCTGAAGCTCATCTTGGCAGCATCATATGCAAGACAGGGTCCAACATTAGATGAGGCTCCTGCCCATTTCAAAGCCCAAATAGAAGCCCACTGAGAGCCCTCAACTCACACACATCTTTGGTAGCAGATATGAGATAAAAGCTGGGATAACCATCACACACACACAAACACATGAGGAGAACTCCACACATCAGGTAGTCATGAGGTTCAAACCAAGGACGCTGGATCCATAAGAGAGATTGCTAGCCACTGAAACACCATGCTACACTCAAGCATATGTGCTTTATTTAATGTTGGCCTTTAAAGACATTTCATATTTCCTCAACAAAACTGACAGTATTTATTTTTCTTACAGAATATGTGAAAAGCAAACTTAACGAATACATTGGTGTTAATTTATGTGCCTTTTTTTAGAAGTGTAGCTTATTTCTTCTGATGCTGTGTTTACTCGTGTTAGATGGCCATTTGCTCATTATAATCTAGTATATGGCTTCTGGGAGTATGGTTTGTATGATAAAGCTCATTTAATTTTCATTTCAATCATACCAAGCAGCAGGCAAATGAACATTAGATTGTTGTTAAGTTTGAATGCTGAAAGAAACTTAAAAAAAATAAATAAATAACTCCTTTTGGTGATGCATTAAAGTATTGTGTGTAAATGTAGAACTCGAAAAACTGAGAGAGAGAGAAAAAGAGACAACAACTGTGTGAGATACATGAATGGAATTATCAGAGGGTATAAAATAGTATTCAGCCAGGCGGTTTGTAATTTAGAGTAATTACTTCCACTGCCGTCGTTATCATCTATACGAGGTGATGGAAATAGTGGCTTTGCGTTTTGAGTAATTTAAAAGTTTTTTTTTTCTATGTATTTTTTAGCACTTGTGATTTATGTTCTTTTGCTGGGAAAAAAAGCCTATTGGAAATGTTACTGTGGCTCATCATTAATGAAGAATTGAGGAAACCGGCATATTCTGTATTCACTAAATGGATAAAATAAACACAATTTCCATACAAAAAACCAGAGCGCAGAGCATCAATTAAAAAGTGAGCTTTCAGGTACTTTGTAGTTGTCAAGAAAATGATTTAGCTTACATGTTGCTTATTACATAAATGAAAAGCAGGGACAGTTCGACATTTCTAACAATCATGTAGACTGCATTAAGTATTGCTAATTCATTCTGTTAATAGCATTTTGAATTCTTCACAAAAAGCACCTGTTTCAAAACAAAAAAATGCATGGATACCTTTAAGGAAATTATATGTTAGTTTGGGGTGGCACAGTGCCTTGTTGTTTGAAACCCTACTTGGTTACTGTGTCTCATAGTAGCATACCCCTACATCAGTCATGTCTTGTTAAATATGAGTGAGTGTGAATATTTGATTTTTGATTTCATATACTTTGTTAATCCCCTAGAGGAAATTGCCTTTTCACATGACCTTTGGAGGTTAGTGGACAGTGTCAGCCAATGTATAGCACCCCTGGTGCAATTTTCAGCCTTGTTTGGGGGCCCAAGGAGTAGGATTCCTTTTGGCAGTAATGACATTTGAACCAGATACCAGTGCAGATCTTTAGCTTCAGAGCCACCACTCCACCTGAGTTGGAGCGGCGGTGTGAATGTGCCCTACTATGGACTAGTGCTGATATAGGTTTCAGCACAAGCACCCCAGTTTGTATAATCTATATAACTAAAACTGTAAACTGTTTGGATATCTGTTTGTTTGTCAATCATGCAAAAACAACTGAACTGATTTTTATGAAATGTGGCACTGCTATTAGTCCAGCTAAAAATATAAGCTATATGTTGTATCATTAGGGGGGTTATAATGCAAGGGGAGCAATCCAAAAACCAATGCTGACATGAGGACCACAATTCCAATCAGGCATCAGGAGTGCACCGAGGATGATGGGAGAATTCCTTAACTGCACAGAAATTTTGTAGCAGCTAAAGACCATTTTCTTCTCAACTCATTTGGGTAACAATTTCATTGTCTCACTGGATTATAGGTTTTCTCTAAATGGCTATCATGGCAGCATGACGGGATTTCTGAGTGACGGCCTCTCTATATAACTCGACATCTGTGCTAAATGTTTTGTGTTATTGTCTGTGTTCTACTGATGTTTCATGCCTGAGTGTTCTGGCATCAAGTACGCCTTTGTGTATGACTTTAAAACTCTTCTACAATATAGAAAATAGAACACAATAACATTGGACGTGATGGTTGTGAAGACCCTGTGGGAGTTCCACTTGCTTCACAGAGCGGGCTGCGGGACTTCAGAAGAGTGTGGAAGTAGTAGTTAATGGAAGTTTGCCCGAAAATGCTTTGACTGAACCCAAAAGCATAGTCAGGCCTTCGTACTAAGCTAAGAGCAAGTCCAACAAGACCTACTCTCCCATCCCTTCTACTAGAAAATATGTACTCTTTGGAGAGCAAAATGGATTGTTTAAAGCTCCAAAATACTACATGAAGGGACATGAAGGACTGTTGTGGTTTGATTTTTACTGAAATTTGGTTGCCCGATGGCATTCCAAACTTGGTGGTGCAGCTGGCCGACTGCTCTTTGTTCTGCATGGACAAAGATTACAAGAGGTGCAGTAAGAAACGAGGTGGCAGCAGTGTGTGCATTTATATCAACAGTGAGTTGTGCACAAATGTTATAGTAGTCTCTAGACACTTTTCTGTTTATAGCAGTGACCTGCACAAGCTAACCTGCTAGGGCAACCAAGAAAGATAAATAAGCATATGCTCAAAATATCCAAGGGCACTTTCAGAACATCATTGATGCTTGGAGCATGTGGAGGGGCATTCAAGTCATCATTGACTACAAACTGGTACCTTCTCTCTGTGACAATGATGCCTCCCTCCCTGACAATAGTATGAGGCTAATTTTTTGCCAGGCTTAGTGAAATGACTCAATTTCATAATAATAATAATTCTTTACATTTATATAGCGCTTTTCTCACTATTCAAAGCGCTCTCCACACAGGGAGGACCCGGAAAGCGAACCCACAATCTCCTTTCTGCAAAGCAGGAGCACAACCACTGCACCACCTGAGACATGAAGGAAAAGAGGGCAAAATGTATGTTGAAGGAAATATAGGTATCCTGATCGCAAAGGCAGAATAAGATTTAGGTTGGACTTGTCCTTTGGGTGTAGTACAAGACAGGTTGTTGGGGGCAAGTTATGTTTTAAGATGTGGTGGTCTGTGGATCTTAAAATGTGAATTTGTTCTGAGGTGAGGTAAGCCTGGCAAACTTGCATAGGACTGGACAGACTGGCAGCAAGTGTAGAATAAAATTAGGATGGGAATTACTCTGTAGGTGTGGTAAAAGATAAACTGGGATACAAGACTTGAGAAAAATCAAAGGACTAGTGATTAAATGATGTGGATTTATGGAATACAATGGAAATGGCCAAAGACTGGCACTCTGTTAGCAGAGGCAGAGTAAGATTTGGATTGGACTTATGCTATGGATGTGGTATAGGACAGATGTTGTAATGAGTACATAAGTTTAATATGCCACTGTGCTCTGTACAAAAAATATTTTATAAATCCACTCACATGTACAGGACAGATTTAGCACACAGGAGCTCAGCATTTAGAACTGCTAGGCAAGCATTAGAAGACAAGAAAGGGACAACTACGAAAATGGGCATTGTACTATTTCTGTGTGACAGAGTCAGCATGATATTGGATCCTCTCTTTACCTTGTTAGGAATTGCATGATTTACCTAAGTGGGGGCCTGCACATGGAGAAAGAGTATAAAGCCTTGGAACATTGCCCAGCACACCTTTGAAGCCGACGGACGAATGATAGATAACGTCATCTGATCCTGAAAATCCTTTCAGCACAGCGATGAAAATGGCAGACTCTATACACCGGGCTCCCACCTCGGTAAAAAAGTCTTGCTGTGGCTTCTTCATCTGTAATGCTGCATAAATCGTCATTAAAGAAAGCTTTGTTATTTTCTCTTATGTGATTTCTTACTGCTGTATCACTAAGGGAGTGGTATCGCCTTTTTACATTATATCTACAGGTATATAGTTTTGGGTTACTTAAAACGCCACAATTAAAAAGAACTTATTCCAGCCAGGGAGCTAGAGATGGAAGTGCATGTTATTGAAAGATTATGGACGTGGGGGTACGGACATTATTGTGTGGGTTTTGACACAATTGGGAACTGGGTAAGTTGGTAGAAGACTGGGCAATTTATAGACAGGTGTACTCGCGGAATCAATGGATGTTCTGATTGGGGCACTCGAGAGACTAAGTGAGGAGCCTGAGTGTCTGGGCTTGCGAGTATCCTGGATAAAAACCAAAATCCAGGCCTTTAATGACCTCTTGGGCACAGCCATTATCAGTGTATCCGTGTGCAGAAGAGAGTGTCGACCGTGTTGAGAGGTTTACTTACCTTGTCAGTGACATTCATGTCTCTGGTGACTCTCCTATGAAGTCAGTAGACGGATTGGGAGAGCATGGGGGGGTCATGAGGTCGCTGGAATGGAGTGTGTGGCGCTCCCGAAATCTATGCAAAAGGACGAAGGTCCAAGTCTTTAGATTCCTGGTGCTTTCTGTCTTGCTGTATGGTTGTGAGACATGGACGCTATCCAGTGACCTGAGATGAAGACTGGACTCCTTTGGTACTGTGTCTCTTTGGAGAATCCTTGGGTACCGTTGGTTTGACTTTGTGTCGAATGAGCGGTTGCTCATGGAGTCCCGAATGAGGCATATGACCTGCATTGTGTGTGAGCGTCAGTTATGGCACTACGGCCATGTGGCACGTTTCCATGAGGGTGATTCGACTTGTAAGATCCTAATTGTTGGGGACCGAAAGGCTGGACCAGGCCAAGGGGTCGCCCACGTAACACCTAGCTGCGGCAGATAGAGTCATTTCCAGAGGGCAGGACTGGATCACGTGTCTGCCAGGGGAGTTGCCAACTGGGAACCCGAGTTGTTTCGTTGTGTGGTGGGTGCGGCAACACACTGTAAAAGTGCATTCTCCCAAACTTGACTTGACTTGACTTGTAGTATGAAATTTGGTTGGCAAGTGCACCTGTTCCTTTGCACATCAATAAGGAAAGTTATGGAAAGAATAAGGGGGCTGTGGATGTCACAGACTGAAGTTTTAGAGCACAGTAGAAACGGGAAAGGGTATAATACATTTTAGCCTGGATTTGTCCTATGGGTCTGGTACTGGACAAGCCAAGATGTGCATTGACACTATGATGACGACCACGAAGGCAGGTGGAATGACCAGACAGACTAGATAGATAGATAGATAGATAGATAGATAGATAGATAGATAGATAGATAGATAGATAGATAGATAGATAGATAGATAGATAGATAGATAGATCTGTAACAATCCTAAATTTTGCAGATGACAAAACTGTAGTGGGTCTCATTTCCAATAATAATGTGTCTTCCTACCAAACAGAGTTGGGCCATCTTGTAGAATTGTCTTCTTGTAACAACTTGGAGCTCAGTGCTATTAGACATTGGAAGGAAGGATTGATTTCCCCAGACAAGTTATTAACTGTCCACCTCTCTAAAGTAATGGCCAGACTCTGTCTGTGGTTCAGTCATTCACTAATACATTAAAATAAGACAAGCACATGGCCTCCATTATCAAGAAAGCTAAGCAGACAGTGTTCTTCCTTTGGCAGCTTAAGCTTGGCACATAAAAGTGTATATTGTTTAATTTTTACTCAGCCATCACTGAAAGTGTTGTGATCTCCACATCATTTGGTTTCCTTCTGCCTCCTCTCTTTCTCAGACTTGGTTGCAGCAGGTGATTTGTTCAGCTGAGAAAATCATTGGCTGTTGTCTCCCAACATTAAAAGATCTGTTCATCACCAGAGCGATAAAGAGAGTAGGAAAGATTGCAGCTGACTTCACCCACCTCAACAGCCATCTATTCATTAAATTGCCATTACAGTGGAGACACAGAACTATAGAGCAACCCGAACTAAATGTTTTATCCACAGCTTCTTTCCTCAAATTATTCAGATCCTAAATAAACTTACATAGGGTTACTCTTAACTGTTTTTGAAACATCTAACTGTGCTGTTTGTCTATTCGTAAATACTTCATATTTGCTCAACTTGCACTGTTTGATATCTATTATTTTGCAAATTTTTTCTATATTTTTGGGTTAACTGTTGACGTGTGTAAATGTTTTGTTCAAGAAATAGCTGTGTTTGTATAGTGGTGTGCACAGTGTCAGGTTAATGGTGGCTTGAAATTGAGTTGGTTATGTCTTCTGTCCCATGTTGTGCACCTAACCAAAGTCAATTCTGGTATGTTCTCACTATGTATGTGTACACAATTGCTGATAACAATAAAGTAACCTTGACCTTTACCTTGACGTTGTTTTGTCTTTTTGTGGGTTGTGTTTAGCCATGTTGAATTAAGAAAACATAGTTTTCCATGTTTATTTATACTTGGGAAACACTGGTTACTTCTGCTAGTGAATCAACAGATTAACATTTCGATATAAGCTGTATTAAGTAAAGGTAAACATTTTAGTGTACAGTTACATTATTTTGACATTGTGCATCTTTCTTTAAAATAGTGTGACCCAAAAAGCTTGAAGTGAAAGCTGGGTTAGAGGAGAATATCTCCAGGGAGCTTGCTTACAGACCTAAAAATAACTGTTATTATGTATTATCTGTAAAGATAAGTACTATATTTCTTTTTCACTTTCATAAAATATTTATTTAATGATTCAGATGTTGCTCCATTTCACTCGAATCATGTGAAGATAAGGTTTAAAGAATAATTTATATATAAATTAATAAATCTATTAAAATATGTCTCATTCATAAAATTAATGGATTCAAAAAAAGTGTCCGCCTATAGTCTGATTTATGAATCTATTTTAAAAACATATTTTTTTTATTAAAATTAAGATGTAACCTTACAAATAAGCATTAATAGAAGTGAATTAAACAAATCTAAAACCCACATTAATACCATCTAAAACAGAAGGTTCACTAATATATTTCAAATGAGGTATTTTAATAAAAATACATATAAATAGGGCTTAAAAAATGATAAAATATGGTTAGTATTAGACCTGAGATCTAAGTTTGTTTATGCTCATGAACTAAAATTAAATATTTAAGATTAGGGCTGATGTAGTATGGACCTTAAGATTAGGATAGGTGTGGGGAGGGCAGTAAAATTAAAATGAATTAAGATAAGGATAATGGAAGGTACTAAACGACTAAGAAGTTAAAAAAGAGTTAAGGTAAATGTTCAATCCCAATTTGAAAAAGCCAATTGGGAAGCACAAGGCTTGCTGATTCCTGATTAATGCAAATCGAATCATGATTAATTTTTGGAAAAGCACAAGACAGGACAATCAGTGGCTTCAGGTAAGTAAGGATTTCATCATGCACAGGAGTATCAAGTTGTGGAAATGGAATCTGTGTTGAAAATAGGTGCTTTAGGAAATGGATATTCTAACCACTTGGACCAATTGGTCCATGAGTCTCATTGGCTGCTCTGTGTTGTGCAGACAGTCCACTGTACCTGTAGAGATGATTAATTTAGTAACTTTAGTACAATGAATCAAATATTTGAACCAGTCTATAAAAATTCCTGTAAAGTGGCATCTTGTTTAATATTAATCTGTATGTTTTTGTAATTACATCGACTTAAGTTATTTAACATGACATCTGACAAGAACAAAGTTGGCAAGGAGCAAAAGACCCCTCTGTCCCATAGTTTATAGTTTCTGTCTCCCAGGCTATATAGAGATGCTTTAACTGAACATTCTGTAAATTTGGATTGAATCCACAAGGAACCTTGGGAGACGAAAGAGTAAGAGTTTAGAGTTATTATCACTCATCAGCCTCACACCAGATTCTTTTGGAGAGTTAATATTGGCAGGCAAATTAGTAATAGTAAAAGAGAAGGAGTAACAAACTTCTTACTTTTAGCTTTTGATCTTGTGCCAACTCTGAGTCAAGATGGCGACATTTGATCAAGAACCAGAAGCTGCAAAAGGGAAGAAGCATGCACAATGTACAGGGTTTGGAGAAGCAAGACGATAAGGGACAGCAAAACTGTATTAATTTCAGTCATAATTATTTGGGGGGGGGGGGCATCCATCTTTCTGTCTCTTTATGTCCCCAGACCTCGTAGAGGAAAAACTTGAAGCAATTCTGTTAGCAGGGTTATCATCAAATAGGGACCTTTGGTAAGAAATAGAAGAAGCTGTTAGTTTATGTCAATACCTAATTTAAAAGTCAAGAAGGCAAAAGTCTCTGTTGAAGATGTAGGAGAGATTACACTTTGGAAGGCAGGACTTACTGTGGCCATATTATTTATTGTTAAATTAATACTCAGTTTAAAAATATTTTTTTACATGTTACTTATCTCATGTACTCTGTTCTGAGGGCTGCGAAAAAACTTTAATCACATGTTTTCATTTAGTAAAGAGAGAAAAGTTTATGACATAATAGAAGACAATAGTGCCCAAGTGCTGTACAACAGAAAACGATGTGAAAAACGTCCATGAAGAAAAGAAAAACGAAATTTAACATAACTCGTATTGCATAATCCACATGTCTGTGACCCATTTCAATTCACAAAACTAGCACAATGCATGCATTTCTTGCTAAAATGTCATTAATACTTACAGTAACTCCTAGACAACTTGGCATACAATGTAAACAAGAAAGACTCATTCCCATAATACAGTGCTTTTGAATTGAGTGAGTGCAGGGAGTGCGGATTGATCATGCCTTGTTTAGCTACAGTCCCATAAGGACACAAAGGATGCTTTTTGTAATCTATTGATGGTAAACTGGGTTGAAGTCAAGGATTAAAAATAAGTGAAGGAGCATCCTGCTATTTGAGGTACCTAGAGTTGAAAATGTAGGGTACAATAAGGACAGTGAGACAGGTAAGAAGCTCAATCTAACATTTACTTAGCTGGTTTTCCCAGGGGTTATTTAGTACCTTTCTTATTAGGTGCATAATAACACAATAAAACACTAGCAAAACCAGGTCAGAAGGGTAGATTCAGTACTGGCTAACACTTTAAAAATACACTTTAATGTAGTAAAATGCAAAGTACAACAAGCAGGTATACCGGATCTGCAGTAAGCAACCTTTGGAAAGGTTTTATACTGACTGTCATCATCTAGACCAGTTGTTGTCAAGTTCAGTCCCAGTGGCCTCCTGTGGCTGCATGTTTCATCCCAGGCAAATTTCTTCTTCTAATTGGGTGCCTACCGTATTTCAATTAAGCAAGCTGTTACTCCAGATCTGTGTTTTTTTTCTGTTGTGTGAGAAATCACAAATTTGTTATGGTAATTTGTCATTGAATAAAGCAGCAATGTATGTGTTATAAGCATAAGAAACAAATTTGTTATGGTAATTTTTACAGAATGAAGCAGGAATTTATTTGTTATAAGCATAAGAAACAAATTTGTCATGGTAATTTTTACAGAATGAAGCAGGAATTTATTTGTTATAAGCATAAGAAACAAATTTGTCATGGTAATTTGTACAGAATGAAGCAGGAGGTTATGTGTTATAGACATAAGAAAACATTTTTTGCTTTTAAAAATGTAATTAATTTTATCTTTCTGGCTATTTTTGCCATTATTTACTAATAAGCATACAAGTGTGTAAGACTAAAATTGCTGCTCCGTAGCATTCAGTGTTTGCAATGGTGTCTGCTCTGTTTGTCATTAATTGACATCATTTGGATCTAATTAAGATAGCAAACTCCAAAGAAAAATGAATTCAAATGAAAATGACTAACTGAACTAAACATCTAAAGATACAGAAAAATGCAAATAGTTCTTAGATTTATATTTATAAGAAATTAATGCTAATGTACTTTTCTGAATGCAAAATAAGGACAGCTAATTAAACAATGCAATCCTCTAAAAGTAAAACTGATTGACTGATTGTAAAAATGGTTGGAACAAACTCCTGCCACAACAGGGGGTCCCTGGGACTGTGTTTGAGAAGCACTGATCTAGGAAATAAGCAGGATCAGTTAAAAAGGCAAATAGAATTTTGGGTGATATTGAAATTACTGTTGAATCAAAATCAAGGAATCAAATTTTATTAATGCATTAGTGATACAGCATCTGGATTACTGTGTTCCACTCTCGTCACCACACTATTCTCTAGTAGCTGTGCAGAGAAGAACAACCTACTGCATCCTAGATCTGAATGCCAAGACCTTCTCTGACAAGAAAAGTGAATTAAATCTTTTTAGATTAGATTAGATAGAACTGTTATAAACTTTATATGTCCCCAGGGGGAAATATGGCTTTTTACAGAAGCTCTTTGAATAAATAAATGCATAAATAAATAGATAAATAATATTTTACACACACACACATACACACTATGGTTTTAACACACACCAGAATAACTAAAAAAAGGAAAAAGATATAAGAAGGAAAATAAATGGTATAAAGGAGCCCCAGGCATATTTCTTGACACACTTCTGCTAAATGATTTATTGGTTGGAAGTCCTCAGTGTTAGTGTGTCAGAGAGATGATGTGTGGCATTGTTCATAATAGCATTTAGTTTTAGTCCTTTAATGTTTTTTTTTAGTCCTTTAGGAGTTGTGGTACTGTATGAGGAAGCCAAGAGTAGCAGAGAAGTATGTAAGTATGGTACAGAATTATTGTATGAGGGAAGTATTGTAGGAGTGACGGATGTGTTCAAGGTGGAGGTGGGATTACATCAGGGAACGGCTCTGAGCCCTTTCTTATTTACAATGGTGATGGACAGGTTGACAGATGAGATTAGACTGGAGTCCCCACTGACTATGATGTTTGCTGATGAGTTTGTGATCTGTAGAGAGAGTAGGGATCAGGTTGAGGAGACCCTGGGGAGGTGGAGATATGCTGTAAAGAGGAGAGGAATTAAGGTCAGTAGAACCAAACACAGAATACAAATGTGTGAATGAGAGGAAGGTCAGAGGAATGGTCATGGTTCAGGGAGTAGATTTGGAAAAGATGGAGGAGTTTAAAACCCTGAGATCAACTGTGCAGTAACAGGGAGTGGTGAAGAAGTGAGTGGAGGCAGGGCAGGGTGGAGTGAGTGGAAAAGAGTGTCAGGAGTGATTTGTGACAGACGGAGATCAGCAAGAGTGAAAGGGAAGGTCTACAGGACAGTAGTGAGACCAGCTATGTTATATGGGTTGGACACGGTGGCACTGACCAGAAAGCAGGAGACACAGCTGGAGGTGGCAGAGTTAAAGATGCTAAGATTTGCTTTGGGTGTGATGAGGATGGATAGGATTAGAAATGAGTACATTAGAGGGTCAGCTCAAGTTGGACATTTGGGAGACAAAGTCAGAGAGGCGAGATTGCGTTGGTTTGGACATGTGCAGAGGAGAGATGCTGGGTATATTGGGAGAAGGATGCTAAGGATAGAGCTGCCAGGGAAGAGAAAAAGAGGAAGGCCTAAGCGAAGGTTTATGGATGTGGCGAGAGAGGACATGCAGGTGATGGGTGTAACAGAACAAGATGCAGAGGACAGAAAGATATGGAAGAAGATGATCCACTGTGGCAACCCCTAACGGGAGCAGCTGAAAGAAGAAGAAGTATTATTAATTCTGTTTTTTATTCTAGTTTTTCAATGATGTATCCATAATAGACTGGAAGTTGTGATTTTATTCTTCCTTTATCAAAAATGCCTATATTGTTTTATTTAACTGCCCAAGAAGAGTCACCACCTTAACAAATAAATTACCTTGTAATGGAAGCTTCTTATCAGTCTTTACACTTAAGCTACGCAGCTCTGTTGAATTTTCTCCACAGTTGAAATCTTCCTTTAATTATTTTCACATTGTGATCCTATATCCTTATTTTTAAAATGTTTACTTTTCTGCATTTTTTCCATTATTCAGTGGCTTGCCATTTGTCATAATGTGTTCCAATTACATAGTTCATCTGTGCAGATTAGTCTGTCTGAAATTTTAATTACAGTACCAATGGCTGCACAATATCTACTCTATATATGGTCTTTAGCAACCCTAACGGTGCAAAGGTTAAGAAAAAATGCAGAAATATACTCAAAAGGGAGAAGAAAAAGGGTTAAGATAAGTATTTTATAAATGACAAAGGAGGGGAAAATCAATGTAACTGAGTGGATAATAGAAAGAACACAAGTTAAATTGCTTCACTAGTTTTCCCTTTGCTAATGTATTTTGGTACAAATGATTCACTTGAATCTCATCAGGTTTTCTTTTCTTTGCATACATTGTAAATTGGGTAAGTGATAAGGGTCTATTTGAGAAACTAATGGTAATTATGGAATGAATTAATAAGGGAATTTCATGGGGAATGTGTGAGACTGGAATACCCAATTACAAAGAAACTAAACAAAGTAAAGAAATAACACAAATTCCATTTTGCAGCAGTGTCAGACCTCCAGAGGCTGTTAAACTCTTGAAAATATCCAGACTGGACATAAGATGCTGGATACAGAACGTACAATAAAGTTCACCAATGATAGGGTGCAGTCTTTACTTAGCATCGCCTTGTTATTCTTAATGGGTTGTTAAAAATCAGGATCCATAGTCAGTTATTCCGTTTGTAATGAAACTGCTCTGCATGTGGTCCCCAAACTTTTTAAATGTTACTGCAGTTTAGGCTGTCATTAACTAAGTACCCAAGAGTAATTGAGATTGATATCTAGAGTAAGAACAGTGCCAAATGTGAAAATAAATGAAAACACAATGAAAAAAACAAAGCAGTACACACCAAGAAAGAAATAAGTTCTAGTTATCATACTAAAGGTTGACCTTCCAACTCACAATGAAAAATGCAAGCATGGAAAAAATGTGCAAAATCTGAGCAAGCAAAATAAAAGCAGAAGGTTACTTTTCAGAAGTAGCAAGTATAAAACTTTGTTGAAAATAGGACTTAAAACCCATAGAAACGGCACAGAATAGTGTAAAATCGACCATTATTAGAGAAAACAATCTATATGAGTTTGAGAGTGTTTCTAAAGTTTGCCTTTCCTGTACTATCTGTGCCATTTGTTTCCAGAATATTCACCAAGAAAACTATGAGATAAGGGAAATTAATTCTTTTTATTCCTATTTAATGATAATGTTTTTGTCACTATCTTGGAATCTTTAGTATTCAGAGATAAAGATAGTATAGATTACATCATTTATCTGTATGCTGGTTGGTGCAACTAATGTATTTCTTATCTGTGTTACGCAAATGAACCTAGATTAGTTAAGATTCCATAGAGAAATCACTGGTTGATATGTAAGTTCCATTGGGTCCAATGCTATAATAAAGGACATTATGTTACTTTCGATATTTAGTTGGTAGTAGTGACTGACAAAAATTTTGTATCTCATGTTTTCATGCAGTTCGGAGATAACAAAGTTTTTGATATGATAAGCATCTACTGGACAACATTAAACAATATCAAAAACGTCCATGAAAAAAAATCTTTCATTACATCTAATTTTACTTAAATTTTGTTACAACCACCTCTGGAAAATGTTCTGGAAAACATTAAAATTTGTGTTAAAACTCCATAAATACTATCCATAATTGTTCAACAACTTGATAATTATACTCTACACAAGTGTTTTTCAACTGGTACACCTTGGAAATAACAGTGTAGTGCCTCTGGGTCCAGATTTGACAAAGACACGCACATCAGATGGTTGAGACCTGTCCGAAGCAGACAGGACTACCTGGGGAAGCTGAACGAAAAGCAGCTCCATGATCACCATTTGCAGACACAGCACTTAGTGAGCACATTACTAGAAAGGAGACGTGTCAGGGGTTCATCTGCCTGGGTGCATGTTCACCAGCATCTCTCGCAGAGTGAGGCAGAAAGAGGACTACCTGAATGAGTGGGCAAAGGGATGAAGCAGCTGGGAAATGCATCCAAAGTGCTCACTAAGTGTCATGTCTGCAAACGGCAATAAGGTAACTGCCTTTTTTGCTGCCCCCTGTCCCATCCATTTGGACAGGTTAATACGGCTAAGAGATTTAATGCTTTTTTAGTTGGTATGATTCTGGTGTGCCACCACATGAAAAGGGTTGGAAAACACTGCTCTACCTACACCTTTGCTCCTGGCATACTAAAATGATCTCCATAGCTGCTAACTCACTTAAAACCTGACACCATGCATTAATTGGATGGTTATATTGTGTTCTTTACATAAATTAGCAAAGATACTGCAAACTGGAATATTGGGTGGAGATACTCATTATAGTTCTATTTTGTAGAATTCTGTCATTATATTAGGACAGTCAGTACTGTAAGATAAATACAGAGATACTAGAACAGAGGTATGGAATTAAAATTTAAAGAGGTCTGACCAATAAAATTTTCTCCTATTAAATGTCTGAACCCCACATTTGTGTTATGATTCAGATCCATATATATGTAGTAATTTTATGTCTATTAAAAAAATAAATAAATAAATAAACAAAGTATAATTACCATAGTATTTCAACAATATTTGTTTTCAATTTTCAGTAAGGCCTTTAAACATAACCCAACCACAGGGGATGCACAAACCAGCAGATTTCAATGGAAATGTTGGTGAAGGGAACAGAGGAGATGAGGAGGTGATGGGTAGGTATGGTGTCAAGGAGAAGAATGAAGAAGGTCAGATGATAGTGGATTTTGCAAAAAGGATGGACATGGCTGTGGTGAATACATATTTTAAGAAGAGGGAAGAACATAGGGTGACGTACAAGAGTGGAGGAAGATGCACACAGGTAGATTATATCCTATGCAGAAGAGTCAATCTGAAAGAGATTAAAGACTGCAAAGTGGTGGCAGGGGAAAGTGTAGATAGACAGCATAGGATGGTGGTCTGTAGTATGCCGTTAGAGATCAAGAAGAGGAGGAGAGGGAGGGAGGGCGGAGCCAAGGATCAAATGGTGGAAGTTGAAAAAGGAAGACTGCAAGGTTGAGTTTGGGAGGAGGTGAGACAGGCAATGGGTGGCAGTGAAGAGTTACCAGACAGTTGGGCAACTACAGCAGATGTATTAAGGGTGACAGCAAGAATGGTGCTTGGCGTGACATCTAGACAGAGGAAGGAGGAAAAGGAAAACTGGTGGTGGAATGGAGAAGTACAGGAGAGTATACAAAATGAAGATGGCAAAGAAGAAGTGGGATAATCAGAGAGATGCAGAAAGTAGACAAGAGTACAAGGAGATAAGGCGCAAGGTGAAGAGAGAGGTGGCGAAGGCTCAAGAAAAGGTGTATGATGAGTTGTATGAGAGGTTGGACACTAAGGAGGGAGAAAAGGACCTGTATCGATTGGCTAGACAGAGGGACCGAGCTGGGAAAGATGTGCAGCAGGTTAGCGTCATAAAGGATAAAGATGTAAACTTACTCACAAATGAGTAGGGTGTGTTGAGAAGATGGAAAGAGTACTTTGAGAGTCTGATGAATGAAGAGAATGAGAGAGAAGATTGGATGATATTGAGATAGTGAATCAGGAAGTGCAATGGATTAGCAAGGAAGAAGTAAGGATAGCTATGTAGAGGATGAAAAATGGGAAGGCCGTTGGTCCAGATGACATACCTATGGAAGCATGGAGGTGTTTAGGAGAGATGGCAGTGGAGTTTTTAACCAGATTGTTTAATAGAATCTTGGAAAGTGAGAGGATGCCTGAGGAGTGGAGAAGAAGCGTACTGGTACTGATTTTTAAGAATAAGGGGGATGTGCAGAGGTGTAGTAACTACAGGGGGGTAAAATTGATGAGCCACAGTATGAAGTTATGGGAAAGAGTAGTGGAAGCTAGGTTAAGAAGTGAGGTGATGATTATTGAGCAGCAGTATGGTTTCATGCCAAGAAAGAGCACCACAGATGCAATGTTTGCTCTGAGGATGTTGATGGAGAAGTATAGAGAAGGCCAGAAGGAGTTGCATTGCGTCTTTGTGGACCTGGAAAAAGCATTTGACAGGGTGCCTTGAGAGGAGCTGTGGTATTGTATGAGGAAGTCAGGAGTGGCAGAGAAGTACGTAAGAGTTGTACAGGATATGTATGAGGGATGTGTGTTGGATGCATTCAATGTGGAGGTGGGATTATATCAGGGATCAACTTTGAGCCCTTTCTTATTTGCAATGGTGATGGACATGTTGACAGATGGGATTAGACAGGAGTTCCTTTGGACTATGATGTTTGTTGATGACATTGTGATCTGTAGTGAGAGTAGGGAGCAGGTTGAGGAGACCCTGGAGAGGTGGAGATATGCTCTAGAGAAGAGGAATGAAGGTCAGTAGGAACAAGACAGAATACATGTGTGTAAATGAGAGGAAGGTCAGTGGAATGATGAGAATGCAGGAAGTAGAGCTGACGAAGGTGGAAGAGTTTAAATACTTAGGAGCAACAGTACAGAGTAACAGGAATTGTGGAAGAGAGGTGAAACAGAGAGTGCAGGCAGGGTGGAGTGGGTGGAGAAAAATGTCAGGAGAAATTTATGACAGACAGTTTATCAGCAAGAGTGAAAGGGAAGGTCTACAGGACGGTAGTGAGACCAGCTTTGTTATATGGGTTGGAGACGGTGGCACTGACCAGAAACCAGGAGACAGAGCTGGAGGTAGCAGAGTTAAAGATACTAAGATTTGCATTAGGTGTGACGAGGATGGGCATGATTAGAAATGAGTCTATTAGAGGGTCAGCACAGGTTGGTTTGTTGGGGGACAAAGTCAGAGAGGCGAGATTACGTTGGTTTGGACATGTGCAGAGGAGAGATGCTGGGTATATTGGGAAAAAGATGCTAAGGATAGAGCTGCCAGGCAAGAGAAAAAGAGGAAGACCTAAGAGAAGGTTTATGGATGTGGTGAGAAAGGACATGCAGGTGATGGGTGCGACAGAGGAAGATGACAGGAAGACAGGAGAAGAGAAGACAGGAAGATATGGAAAAAGATGATTCCCTGTGGCAACACCTAACAGGAGCAGCCGAAAGAAGAAGAAAAAGTAAGGACTTTAAACATGGGGACTGTTTGAATTTAATTTGACTTGTATTTGTATGTAATACAAATAACTAGCTTTAACATAGCATGTAAAACAAATAAATCTATTTAATAAAAAATAAAAGTAGGCCTATTACATTCACATTTTAAGTAAAAGAAAACCATGTGAATTAAACTAAAAGGTGCACTCCTTTACAATAGTCCCATTAGAAAATGTTTTTTATGTTGCCCCAAACTCCTCACTACTTTTAATGGACATTCATTTGCATGCTGGTTTTGAACTACCTGCAGGAAGAATGAATACATATTGGTTCGTCTATTCATCTTTGAAATTTCAGTTTTCGGTGTCTACTTTCCTTTTTTGGAACAAGCCATGCTCTCTGTTGCTCTTTTGTTTCTCTTATTTCTTTCTGTGGCATCTGCACGTTTTACCCATGCACTGTAACAATCACATTGATTCGCTCTCCATTGAGTGACACGAATAGATGCGTAGACCTCAAGAAGGGAAAAAGAAATTGCTGCAAGAATGTTATCAGCCATTCTCATTTATTTATCAGAAATATGCCATGGTCCAGATAGTACTGTTATTTGGTTCGGGTCCGCCATGTAGTGATGTCTGTACTAGAGACTTACACTAACATAAAATGAAGAAGAAAAGAGCATAATGTTTACCTTTGCAACTTTTCTCTAGCATTGCACCTCCTTTCCTTTATGTCAGTATGCATAAACCAAGAAATCAAACACTGATACAACATATTGACATTTGGCATATTGCTGTGAACTACTTAATACAAAATTTTATTTCATAAAATTTTTAAAGGTAGTATATAAATATGGTAATGAATGTGTATGTAATTCTTTAGGTATACACTTAACTTTTTTGTATTATTGTTTCGTAATGTTTACAAAGACACGAAAATGCCGCCCTGACCAAAGTACTGCCTGAGGCGTTTGCCTCATGGCAAGCCCTGGATGCAACAATATTTTTAACACATTAAACAGGAAACATTAATCTCAAAAATGAACACGTTAACGGTCCCAGACCTACTAAAAATACATGTGTTTTGGGATGATTTGACATGTGGAATTGGAGTAATGTGAGAGTTTTTGAGGGACAGTTTTGATATTGTTTGTTGTTGTCCAGAGTTGGTCACCATAGACACCACTATATCAAAAACTTTATTTCAATTCTGCATGAAAAAACATAGATTTTGTCTCTACCATCTCCACAAATTTGAAGATTTTTATTTCCCACTACTGGGATACAGGATCCCTTGTTAAATTGTGATCAGAAAGATATTTCATTTGAAGACAATTTCCTATTTACAAATATAATAAAACAGTTTAGTGTTCAGCTTGGGAATGACTAATAATTAGATTGCCAAGTTTAGTGTAGAAAAATGGCAAAAAGAGGTTGGGTATTTAGGGGTGAAATTGTTAAGAAACTAAAACCCTTGGTGAGAAAATGAACAAAAGGTATATCTAGCACTTTCAGAAGAGAGAGCAACTGATTGGATTATAGTTGTTTACGTTTGCTGGTTATGGACTTTGGTTTACAACTGAATTAAGGATTTGTCCTACCTCTAAGTTAATAAGATTTTGCCACTCAAGTTCTTCAATTAAGTCTAGCCAGCCATAAAAGAAAAAAAAGATCTGCCCAACTAGATCCTGACAGGTGCAATCTCTACTTTCTTGTTTTCAATGTGCTATAACAATAAATGCCTCATGTTTTCTCATGTGGTATGATCTCTGCTTAAAGCTGCTTTCAACATTCTATTGCCTTCTTTCTATTTCATAATTTTGGCATAGTATTATAAGTATCTCAATAACAGGTTAACAACAGACTTGTGAAAAATGTATTATTTTAGATTAATGAATAATGGCATAGTAAATATTTCCTGATTTATATTTTATTGATATAATGCAAAGACCTACAAATTTAATTTAAATGTTTAATAAGCTGACATCCCCGTATGTCTGACTTTTAATAACTCATCAAGTTAATGTAAATCTCATTGCTCTTTTATAAAAACAGTACATATTAGCAAGTCATTCTGCTGAATGGCTTATGGCTAATATTAATTGGAAGAATTTATAGCTAAATGCTTCATTATACCCTGCACCATTCTGCAAATCAAATTTAGCTTACACAAATGTCACGCCAAAGTGCAGTTTATAAATGCAGAAGAGAAAGTAGTCAACAACTAAATGTTTTTGTGCCAAGGTCTAAGCCACAAGAAACCAGTGGCTGATTTTATAATGGCTGCGCGTCCCCACATTATATATGTTGTGTTCAGTGCATTTCAAAAGACAGATGCAGCTAGATGCATTAGCCCAATTTAAATTTCAAAATAAAAAGCATATATGGTTTATTCAGAAATTTAAAAAACAGGTTCTTCAAAAGTAGGGTGTTACAATTTTAGCCCATTTAACTTAGACAGACTGTTGTATGTGGGTTCAGAGGTGTATTCAATCTTATTTTTTAAATCAAACTCTTCAAATTATTGGTCTACACTCTTTATCCCATTTAAGCTCAACAAAATTAAATTAATTAAAATGCAGAAGACTCGTTAGGCTCCTACTAGAGTTATCCTGAGGATTATTTGTTTGTCAAACAAGAATGCATAGCATGATTACATTTCAGTTTAATATGGTAAAGTATATTTTATCAAAATATCAAAAGAAAAATATAATGTTATAGTTATAAAGGTATAAAAGACTTTTGTGATGTAGAATATTTACATAGACAGATAGAACTTTATTTGTCCACAGGGGAAATTTGGATTTTTAGAGAAGTTCCTTAAATAAATAAATACATACATACATTGTGAATTTCCCATTGGGATTAATAAAGTATCTATCTATCTATCTATCTACAAACACAGATAGATAACAGTATAGCTAAAAAGAAAGAAACCTTTTGACTTGGCTGTCACAGTCACAATGAGGCATTATGCAGACATGTTGGTATAAAAGAGCCCCAGTAGCTTTTCCTCACACACTTCATATTAATTCACTGGCTGAAAGTCCTCTGTGTTAATGTGTCAAAGAGAGGATTTGAGGCATTGTTCATAATGGCACTCAGTTTTGCTTTAATTCTCTCCTTTGTCATGACCTCCAGGGGGAGCAGAGTGCATCCTATAACTAAGCCTGACCTTTTAATTGTTGATTAGGTGAACCTCTCTTGAAGTGATGTTACCAGCCCAGCATACCACAATTCATAAAATCACACTGGCCATCACAGAGTTGTAGAAGATTTAAAGGATGTTACTTTCCATATTAAAGGAAGAACATGCTCTGCATTTTCTTATATAGTTCCTGTGTTACAAGACCAGCCCAACCTATCATTGGTGTGGATCTCCAAGTACTTGTAGGAGTTGACGACCTTCATGTCCTCTCCTTGGATATTTACTGGACACAGAGGCACCTTGGAGTGTGAAAGTCATTAGCCAGTTACTTTGCTACTGTGTCTCTAAAAAGAATCCTTAGGTACTGTGGGTTTGACTTTGTGTCAAATGAGCGGTTGCTCATGGAGTCCCGAATGAGGCACATTACCTGCATTGTGAGGGAGCGTCAGTTACGGCACTACAGCCTTGTGCTGCAATTCCCCAAGTGTGATCTGGCTCGCAGGATCCTCATTGTTGAGGACCCGAGTGGCTGGACCAGGCCAAGGGGATGCCCACATAACACCTGGCTGCGGCATATAGAGGGTAATTTCTGGAGGTTGGGACTGGACTGTGTGTCTGCCTGGGGTGTTGCCAACACAGGATCTCGAACTGTTTCATCGTGTAGTGGGTGTGGCAATGCACTGTACCAGTGCATGCTTCCCAGCCTGACCTGACCTTGATATTGCTGATGCTAAGTTGCAGACAATTCTTTTTGCACAAAGACACAAACTTCTCCTCCTGACTCTTATGCTCTGTCTCACTTCCCACACCCCTTATCAGTACACCCCATAAGTGCTGAATAATTTTAGAATTTCTGAAAGTGACATGACCTTCTATTATATTTTTAGTCGGAGTTGTACAGAGTGAAGAGAAAAGGAGACGGGACTGTTTCTTGTGGTGCTCCAGTGTTGCTCACATCTATATCAAAAACACAGTCCTTGAGTCTCTCAAAATACGGTTGGCCTGAGAGATAGTCCATTATCCATGACACCATAGGCTCATTCACCTTCATATCTCTGACTTTACCCTTTAACAGAGAAGGCTGAATACTATTGAAGAACCTAGAATAATCAAAAAACAGAATCCTAACAGTGTGTCAGCTTTGTCCTGGTGAGAATAAGCCTTGTGGAGCAGACAGATAATTGCATTCTGCACTCCTTTCCGATACACAAACTGAACTGGGTCCAGGTGATCTACTACAAGAGAACTTACATAGTCCAGAACCTGTCTCTCAAAGGCCTTTATGATGATAGACACAAGTGCCACATGTTCTGTACTCATTAGATGATGAGGCACCGGCCTTCTTTGGTACAGGAACAATGTAGGATGTTTTCTGCAACAGCGGCACATTCTGAAGCCTAAGAGACAGACTGAGCAGGTGACAGAAGAGGCCTTAACAACTCTAGGACCATCTACATCTTGTCCCACAGCTTTTCATGTGTGTAGCTTCCTCAGTTGTCTCCTTAGTCTGTTGTCTTCAGTTATGGACAGCCCATACTATTGGTCACAGATGGATTCATCACTTTAGCTTTATTAAAACCAAAAAGAAGAGAACATTAGAAAAACATTTGATGAGAACAGGTCATTGAGCCGAACAAAACTGCCCAAACCTATCCACTTAAATCCCCCAAAATAACATCAAGTGAGGTTTTGAAGGTCCATAAAGTCCTTCTGTCTACCACACTTAAAAGATCCAATTTAAAAAAAAAAACTTACCTTAAAATTGGTTTCTTATTTAGAAAGTGTTCTAAAAGCTAAATGTTATTTAGTAAGAAACTTACATACTAAGATTATTATAATATTTACTTTGAAAACATAACATTATGCCATATTATAGTATTTTCTCTTTTAAATCACATATTAATCAGATTACTAGGACAGCACTTTTCATTTAAGAAATATAGCAAAAGTTAGACCCCTTATAACTTTTCAAGATGCTTAAAAATTAGTTCACCCTTTTGTTTTCAGTCGGCTTGATTACTGTAACGCACTCCTCTCAGGACCACCCAAAAAAGACATCAATCGATTGCAACGAGTGCAGAATGCAGCTGCCAGAATCTTAACTAGGAAAAGAAAATCCGAGCACATCTCTCCAGTTCTGATCTCACTACACTGGTTACCTGTGCCATTTAGAATTGAGTTTAAAATACTGCTTATGGTTCACAAAGCCTTAAATAATCTCGCTCCATCCTATATTTTGGAATGCCTTTCACCTTACACTCCAAATCGTAACCTTAGATCTTCAAATGAGTGTCTGCTTATTATTCCAAGAGCTAAACTTAAAAGAAGTGGTGAGGCGGCCTTCTGCTGTTCTGCACCTAAAATCTGGAATAGCTTACTGACAGAAATTCGCCAGGTTAATATAGTGGAGCACTTTAAAAAACTTTAAAAAAACCATTATTTTAACATGGCTTTCTCATAGCTTCATTTCAGTGTAGCCCTGATATACTGTGTATGCATTTAATTTTAATTTTTTTTGGTGGCTCCAAAATACGTACTAACCCCTACTTTCTCTGCTGTTCTTTTTCTGGTTCTCTGTCGTGGTGATCTGCACCACCACCACCCGATCGAAGCACCATGCTGTACCTACATTGATGGATTGAAGGCCAGATGTCCACATGACCATCATCATCTAATTCTTCCATGTGGAGCCTGAATACCATGAGGACTGATTGAGATCATTTATGTTAGGTAGAATACCTAGTGAGGGCTGGGCAGTCTCGTGGCCTGGAACCCCTGCAGATTTTGTTTTTTATCTCCAGCCCTCTGGAGTTTTTTTTTTTTTTTTTGCTTTTTCTGTCCTCCCTGGCCATTGGACCTAACTTTTATTCTATTTTAATTAGTATTGCCTAATTTTATTTTTATACTTTTATTTTTTCTTTCTTCATTCTGTAAAGCACTTTGAGCTATATCATTTGTATGAAAACGTGCTATAGAAATAAATGTTGTTGTTGTTGTTGCTGTTAGTATGATACAGGAGTTTTTCTACATTGAGCAGTACAATTGTAGTATTTGCAGAGAAGCAAAAACCCAGGGATCATATCTCAATATGCTCTTAAAAGCAAGAACTGCTCAAATACTATTATTTCCCTTTTATGTTTAGGCATTTCTAAATTTAAAGTGGATGAAGCTCAAGGGAGTTATCAGTTTAATTAGACCAAAGACAGAATAACGCTTAGAATTCCTGCTAAATAACTTTAATCAATTATTATTAAAATATCTGCACACTACAAAAGAATGGCTTGTCAAAATAAAAACTTCCAAGTGATCATTTTGTCACGCCATTTTAAATTTAATTGACTTGTTTGCATTTCTATGTACAGAATGCTATATTTCTGTCTAAAGCAAAATGGAAATTAAGGGCCCAGAATAAATTCAAAAATAAAACTCATGTGTTTAAATATATTCCACCCTGAAATATTAAAGTTAAGTTTAATTTTGGTTAATCTGAAAAAAATGTCATTTTATTGCATTCAGTGCAAGTCTAAAAATAGTTGAACATGTCATAGAACAATTTTCAAGTTTTATGTGTTGTTACTCTGCTGTTTTAAATTCACTTTTATTCCATATTGAAAGCACACTGATCAACTACAAAGTGTATAATAATAGTGTTTTGTTCTTTGTAAACTTAAATAATTTGGGTACTTTATACAACCCCAAATCAGAAAACACTGGGATGGTGTGGAAAATGTAAATAAAACAAAAAAATGCAGTGATTCTTACATTTACTTTGACTTTTACTTCATTGCAGACAGTATGAACCCAAGATATTTCTTGTTTTGTCTGGTCAGTTTCATTTCATTTCTTAATATACGTCCATTCCTGCATTTCAGGCACATTCCAAAAAAAGTTGGGACGGGGACAAATTAGTGCCAGTAATGAGGTTAAATAATTAAATAATGATGTGATTTCTAACAGGTGATGTCAACAAGTGTTTGTAATTATGATTTGGTATCCACAAAAGGCTGAGTTTTTGAGGAGCAAACATGGGCAGACGATCTCCAGTTTGTCAACAAATGCACGAGACAGTTATTGAAATATTTAAAAACAATGTTCCTCAAAGAAAGATTAGAAGGGATTTGCATGTTTCTCCATCTACAGTGCATCCATCCATCCATTGTCTCCCGCTTATCCGAGGTCGGGTCGCGGGGGCAGCAGCTTGAGCAGAGATGCCCAGACTTCCCTCTCCCCGGCCACTTCTTCTAGCTCTTCCGGGAGAATCCCAAGGCGTTCCCAGGCCAGTCAAGAGACATAGTCCCTCCAGCGTGTCCTGGGTCTTCCCCGGGGCCTCCTCCCGGTTGGACGTGCCCGGAACACCTCACCAGGGAGGCGTCCAGGAGGCATCCTGATCAGATGCCCGAGCCACCTCATCTGACTCCTCTCGATGCGGAGGAGCAGCGGCTCTACTCTGAGCCCCTCCCGGATGACTGAGCTTCTCACCCTATCTTTAAGGGAAAGCCCAGACACCCTGCGGAGGAAACTCATTTCAGCTGCTTGTATTCGCGATCTCGTTCTTTCGGTCACTACCCATAGCTCATGACCATAGGTGAGGGTAGGAACATAGATCGACTGGTAAATTGAGAGCTTTGCCTTGCGGCTCAGCTCCTTTTTCACCACGACAGACCGATGCAATGCCCGCATTACTGCGGATGCCGCACCGATCCGCCTGTCGATCTCACGCTCCATTCTTCCCTCACTCGTGAACAAGACCCCGAGATACTTGAACTCCTCCACTTGGGGCAGGATCTCGCTACCAACCCTGAGAGGGCACTCCACCCTTTTCCGGCTGAGGACCATGGTCTCGGATTTGGAGGTGCTGATTCTCATCCCAGCCGCTTCACACTCGGCTGCGAACCGATCCAGAGAGAGCTGAAGATCACGGCCTGATGAAGCAAACAGGACAACATCATCTGCAAAAAGCAGTGACCCAATCCTGAGCCCACCAAACTGGACCCCCTCAACACCCTGGCTGCGCCTAGAAATTCTGTCCATAAAAGTTATGAACAGAATCGGTGACAAAGGGCAGCCCTGGCGAGGGCTGCCCTTTGTCACCTGATCTACAGTGCATGATATTGTTAAACGATTTAAGGAAGCTGGACGAATTTCAATGTGTAAAGGGCAAGGATGTAAGTCAAAGCTGAACATCCATGATCTCCAATCTTTTAGACGGCACTGCATCAAGAACCATCACTCATAAATAGCTGATATAACCACATGGGTATAGAATTACTTACTTTACTGACAAAACTTTGTCAAGCACTACAATACAGAATTACATTCACAAATGCCTGTACTCTGACTCATCTCCATTATTAATGCAATCAATCATTACTTCTGTCACACATGTGCACTTCGGAGGCTGCACGGGGGTCTAACTAAGATTAAATCACCGGGACAGGGGCTAAATGAGTGGACTAACACTTCTTCTTCCCCTTTTTCAAATCCTCTGAAGAGAACAGCCAGACCTAATCTTCTTCATACTCTTCATCACCACACCCATGATGACCTAATTTCTGGCAATTATCTCATTATCCCGCCTCTTCTTTCTATTGGCTATTTAAACCACCCGCATAACCTTTGTTTTCAGTCTTTTGTTGGTGACTCAGTCTATATTTACAACTCTTTGGAATTGCTACTAAAGTTTTATTGTTGTCCTGCACCATTATATGAGGTGGAATCCCCCAAAACTCTTTTACATTTCTTAAAAAACTTCTTTCAGTCAGTACTTCTTAAACATGGGTAAGACTGCGGCTCAGTTGGTGCCAGTTGTGTTTATAGACATGCATTGCAAAGTTTTAAACTGCTAACCCTTCATTTATTACAAGAGAAAATGTCCAATGAGCCTTCTTGTCTCTGCCCTTAAAGGCTGCTGTCAAAATTAGCCAACATATTTAGAAGATACATGACATTTTTAACAAATGTAGGGTTGTTATGGGGGGGATTTTATAATCTTCTAGAGTCCTCTTTGAGGTGTTATGAAACAAAAAATCCTAATTCCATCATACTACTATATAATACACTATGTGAATTGTTTATCACAGATAAAAACATAAAGAAAGTGAGTGATATTACTCATAACTTGATGAAAGCACTGACATTTATGATGCCTAATAATTTGCTCCATCAGTTAGGTACCTACTGTATATGAAGGAAGCATGAAAGAGATTTTGCAATAAATAGCCAAGGTGGTTCAAGTATGTCACACACATTGAAATTTTTTTAGTAACATGTTTGGCAGTATGAAAAAGGGCATACCGAGAAACAAATGTGATAGCAAGTAGCAAAAAGCATTTGAGGTCTTACTTTTTGGAGTGGACAGAAGAATGGTTGAGGACATTAAAAAGAATCAGATTACATAGATTCCAATCTTTTAACACTTGCTAGTATGATACAACAATCAAAAATGACAACCCTTTTATTTTCTTTTTCTTGTTTATTTTTCAAGTGGTCCATCTCTCTATCCTTTGACTGAGTGAAAAGTTGTCACTTGTAGAACTGCTGTGCCAACATCATGTGTCATGCTCTCACATATCACAGAAAAAAAAGTAAAAAACTAAAATAACAAGAAGTAAAAATAAATAGCACATTAAAATAAAATGAAAGCTGCAGAAATTAAATGCTCACATATTGCTAATATTCATTCTTTAAATAGTATTTTAATGATAGTAATTTTAAATTTCTTTGGCCAAAACTAGTTACCATTTTTAGTTATGACTCTTCTGAATAGCTCTCCAGAAGAGAGTCTATCTTCTTAATATCCCATATCCTCAATAGATGTTGGCAAACATTCTGGTCTACAAGTTGTTGTCCACTGCTGTATGGAATCAGGCGATTAACATCATGCCCATCCAGGCTCTCAAGTTCTGCCATGATGTCCTGCAATGGTCCTTTCCCCTCCATTCATCAGATTTCCCATGTATAACTAATTGCAACAACTGTATTTGTTTTTGCGAAAGATTTGGTCAAAGTAAGCCAGTTTCCTCTTTTTAATGGCAGAGGGGACATCTCATGTGATTATTTTCAAACTGCATATACCTATTCTGTATATGATTCTTTATTAACATTTGTCTATCAATTTAATAGCTAATTAAATCTAACTTTAGTGACATTATTATTATAAGGGATTTCAATCTGGAACATTAATGGAACAAAAGGAATTACAGAAGGTGAAACATGAAAATAAAGCAGGCAAAAGCTGAAATATAAGGACAGTATAGAGAATGAACTGCGGACTGTTAACCTGGGCTCATTATGGAATGGCATGAAGGTGATGGTTGACATTCATATAAAAAGCAATAATGGAGTTGAACTGGCAGGGTCAAAACTGACTATCAGTTAGCACAAAACTTGAATGAGTTCTATTCAGGATTTGAAACACAGGATATTGCTTCAGAAGTAAAACAACAAACTGAGGACTGGAGCTAGGAGTCAACCCTTCTTTGACTAGAATGATGTCAGAAAGGTCCTTAAACAAACAAAATTAAAAAAAAACATTTGGGTCCAGATGCAATAAGTGGCTTTATTACTGTACATTACTGTAGCAGAGGAGCTCTCTCTAATGTTCCACTCCATATTTGAAATGTCTTTGGATTTACAGCAAGAGTCCAGCCATTAGAAACGAGCAACTGTTAATTTATTGCACACCCCATACAATTAAAACATGACTTTAGATCAGTGGCATTAATTTCTTATATCATGAAATCCTTTGAGAAGTTAATTAAGAGACAACTACTTAACAAAACTGAGACTCTTCTGGATCCTCACCAATTTGCATACAGAGCAAAGAGGAGTATGAAGGATGCCACAAACAAACAGATCACAAAGTGTGAGAGTCAGTAGCTGTTTCTCTAATAGCTTAAGTACATGTGTTTTTTGTTTATCTCCTCTTTTGTTTATCCTGTATACAAATGGCTACACAAGGGTAGACATATCCTGAAATTTGGAGACGACTCTGTCATTGTGAGTCTTTTACAAGGTAAGGAAGACAACCATGGACCTATTGTCAATGAGTTTGAACAATGGTGTGATCACTCTAATTTACAACTTAATATTTCTAAGACAAAAGATATGGTTGTAGATTTTGGGTACTCTCCACCATCTGCCCACTTCACAACACAGTGCACGGCACCAAATACAAGTAAACACTGTCTTTTCTTCCTCTTCTTTTTCATCTTCTCTTTCTTCTTTGTCTCCACTTCTCCTCGTAAGCCTTGTCCTCCACCACCCGACTCTGGCTCCCTGATTGGTGGTGTGGCACCCCCGGAAGTGCTCCAAGCATTTCTTGACCTTCTTCCAGCTGCACTTCCAGGTGTGGCAGAAGAGGTTCCTCCAAGGACCCAGCAGCATCTGCAGCACCCCCTGGCGGCACCCATGGAGCCCAACAGGGCTGCTCCAAACTACAAGTCACAACATGCCCAGGGGGACTGCCCTCTAGTGTATTGAGGGAGATAATGTCCTGAATACGGTCTGTGCCGGCATCTTGGCAGGGTAAGGCTCAACCCCATCCTTCTCAAGCTATAAGCATTTGAAATTCTGTTACCTGTAGGGATGCTGCTATATGTTAAATTCTGCATTATTATCTTTGTGTACTGTTGAAAATAATTATTCTTCTTTGTATTGATCTTGAATGTATGCTTATGTAATAACATGAGTAGTTAAATGTTGTGTCTGTGTGCATCTACTGGATCTCTGTAACAATGTCTTCTGTTGCACTTTCCTGCTGCAAGAAAATTTCCCTCTGGGATAATAAATCTACCTAACCTAACCTAAAAAAATATCTACTTTGCCTTAATTTAGGGTTGGGAAGTTTTTTTGGGGGGCAGGCCAAATTTTATCTGAATTGTCTGAAATTTGAAAATTACAGCACTGAAGAATAAGTGAAAAAAAGATATACATCTTTCTCAAACAAAGATATTAAATAACAGAAAAAAAAAAATCTAAGGAGAAAAAAAAATTACCAACACGTACTCAGGGGTTTTCCAATTCTTGATAAATTCTTAAAGCTTTGTAGACAGGCCCTCACTTCTCACGACGCAAGGTTGGATAAGCAAAGCAAGCCCTTGTGGGCTCATCTGTACAACACTGTTTAAATCATTTTTTTCAGATGAGCACAAGAAACTTCTAGGGAATCACAGCATGTTCTTTTTTTATGAGTTAACATCTTTGTATATACTAAAAACTTACCAGACATGGGATGTATCGAAAAAAAAGGCTGTGATGCAACATGATGTTCCTCTAGATTACAATTACACTATATATTCCAGTCATGTTTCTCTGCCTCTGCTTCATGCTTTTCAGCACATCTCTTGCACTTGCAAAACAAAATGATCAAATTAATTATGAATGTTTATGCAATCTCTAATTTTTTTAAGAACTGAAAGTAATTATTTGGACTTTATTAAGACACGGGGAGCCTGATATTCATGCATACTGTGATGAATATAGTAATTATCTTTCCTTTACTCTACCTCTGTTGTTTTATATTTAATTCATAAAAATATTGTGTTTTATGAAAAAATAAGTACCAGAAAATAAACAATGGGAAAATGAAAACATGTGTGCAGTATCAGTAACTGAAAGTGTAACTAGAAGGAGACAGCACTGCTGACCAGTACTTGTTAGATCTTTTCTGTTTTTTCATACTGACACTTGACTTTTAGTTTAGTTTTCAGTAGATCTTTGCCATAAAGTACTTTCAAAAACTAAAAGCAATATTGTTTTAAAACTGAATTCAGGGCTGCTCAGCAAGGAAAATCAAAGGGTAAGGTTAAAGAATGAGTACAGCAAAACCAAACAGAAAGGGTTAGAGAAAATCTAATGATAAAAACACACGCAGGTGATCAAAGAGCATGAGTGGTCAGTTATAACAGTGGTTTCTAAGGCATAAGAGGCCTCTGTGAATTAGTGATTAAGGATTCTTAAGAGCTCTTCTAAAACCCAATACCACGCAATCAACTGCCAGAGATATGTCAATAGAGAGAAAATCCATTTGTCCTAGATAGAATTATCACAGATAGGGAGCAAGTCTTGACAGGCAGTAAAGGTGGTAACAGTAAGGAATATTTGTGCAGCAATCTTAAACAGTAAGAAGAAGAGAGGACATTCCAAGGATAATAAACACACATCCTAATTCATGTGCAAAATAAATTAAAGATTCAAAATCTAGCTCAATGCAAATACAAAACAAAGGTCTTTATGCAATCGTTTCATTATTAAAAACATGAATCAAAAGACTACAATATACACAGACTCTTAAGTGCATACTTGTATCCCTGTTTTCTATCTCATTAGCAGATACTTATATTATGTAATAAATATAGCCTCCCATGTTAGTGCTTATATGGCACCCTCACCTATATTTGTTCTTTCACCTCAAATGTCATGGGATAAACATTTTGGCTAAATAAAAACTTATAAATGGAATTTAGACCCTGAGCAAAATAAATTCTGATTCGTACTTTTAAACTGAGGCTTTAAGAAATTGCTTGTGTCAATTTTTGTGGTATTTGTTTTATCACACTCTCTCGCAACTCCAAATGTTTTATCATGGAAAAAGCTTCCCATTTTCCTTAAAACCTTAACTCTACTTTAAATGCTCAGATTCTTTTTCTGTAGTCTCCTCTATCACTACTTCCATTTGCCTGTTCTTACACTTATCAACCTTTGGAAATATACTGTGGACTAGTGGAACCAGTACTATGGTCTACTGACTTCAGACTTCACCAAAATATAACTATTATTGTAGCCTCTCCGCTGGGAGTATTCTCTCCCACCCCTGGGATTGACCTAACTGAGAATAGAACTCTGTCTTCCAGCCCTATGTGTTAAAATTAGGGCTGGGCAAGTTAATGCGTTATTATCATGTTAACGCATTAATTAATTAACGCCAACAATTATTTTATCACGGGTTAACGCAGGTTTTGTTATTATTATTTTAAAAGCCTCAGTCTCGCTAGTAATCGATAGAGAATATTGATCTTCTTGTTACAGTGGTTTTCAATACGCTTTTGCTAGAAGGAAAGTTAGCTTTGTTGATTTGACCTCGATTCCCTGCATGTGCATGAGTAGCGAAGAGCAAACAGCTTCTAAAATGGCATGTGGAAAGATACCAAAGTGAATGCTGAAAGCAAAACTTTTTTTGTATTCTTACTGAATCAGACTCTGATTTGTCGGACTCCGATTTTGATGCAAGTGATCTGGAGATGTAGATCGAAAACGAAAGTGAGGTACCGGCCTCAGCTGATAGTGGTGCTGAACACGTGTGTGTAGCTGATACACCTATGGCAACGTTCACCTGGGATGATAGACACTTACAATGACAGGAGGTTCAAACCATATTGGATCTCACTGCAATTGCCACCCCCGCACACCTGTCTCACAAAGACAGCCAGGCTGCCAGCCCACTGTGCATTCTTGCTGGCCGTCGAGCCATTGCAAACTGCAAACAGGTGCCAACAGCAGACACAACAGGCAGCAACAGACTTTTTATGTTGATTTATGTGTGAAACCATTGCTTTGTGCGCTTTTCAGAAAACTGAGTTTTTTTGAAAAAATAATAGGCCTCAAAGAGTTGCTACTGAACATAGACTGCTTATGCTGCTCCCTGATAAAAGAAAATGTTTCTGCTGGTATCTGTTCAGATAAATAAGAAAACAGATTTAGAAATGTTAACTTGCTGTTGCTCGGAAGGTGCCAGTTATAATGTTATGATCGAGGCTCTGGACTCTGAGGGTAACTAGTTTTTCTATAAAAAAACTAGATAAAACGTTAATGCCCTGGCAGTGGCAAATAGCTTTGGTTTTATATTTGATTTGATTACATTAATGTTTAAGTTGTAATTTACAAGAAGTATTTTAAATGCTGCTATGTAAAGGGAATACTGCTGTTAAAAAGCACCTTGTTTAAAGTGTTTGCAAACCAAATACATGCAATACACTACTTTTGAGTTCAGTAGTGAATTTTGAACATAACAATGTGATTGTTGTGATTGTCTGTGATTAATCGCGATTAAAAGTTTTAATCGCTGCCAGCGCTAGTTATAGTACATCAAGCAAACAGGAAAACAGGTTTAATACGTTTTAATCAAATAGCTATTGCTATAGATAAAAACTAATAAAGTGTGGCATTTCATACCATATAACCTGGATTGTCCAATACTTCTGAAAGCAGGCAAAGATCAGAAAACATTCTATATGTGGATTCCATGTGGCACTAATCTTATTAGTTACACAGAGTCTTGACAGCAACTTAGAGCACTCTTAAGGTGATGTGTCTTGTCCTCTGAGACTTTTCTCACTGGTCTACTCTCTTCTTTCTGGTCAGCCCTCTTTTACTCTTTACTGTCCTCTGATCTCTGAGGATCATAAATTCTACCTGACTGAAGAAGTGCTCATGTGCTCAAATATCCCAGTCTCCAAAAAGGAGCTCATGTAACTAAACTCACATTTCAAATGTCATGAACAGAGTATCAAAATGATGTCCATACTGAAAATCTGTGCTACTAAACCACATCAGATCCGGCAGCTTCACACTCCACAGTGACCCTTGAAAACCATGCCAGAAGAGACAGCATTGCATTCAGCAAGTGGGAGTTATAGCGAAGTAATCTTGTGCAACCAGTTACATGCAGATCTTGAAACATGCTTGTGTTACCTTGCATTCAGAAAGAACCCATCTGAACCACAGGCCACACCCCAGAGAAGCACTTAATAGAATTTCTTAGTATTCCTAGAAATCCTGTGGAAATATTATAGGAAAGAGTGCCTGCAGTTGTTATGAGCACTTCAAAGACATTGTACAGAGAATTATCACAAAATACTAATTATTACAAATACACAGCAACATAGTAAAACAGCAGCAAAAGAACATTAACAAAGCACGTTTCAGAAAAGAAATGATTTTGTGCAGTTCTTAACTCAGTTAATTTCTCTTCATTCCTAATTATAATTTTAGTCTCCATTACAATGTGTTTATAATTAATAGTGGTCTTACATATTAAGTAGTCTGTAATTGCTAACGGTGTACTGTGACTGTGCACTTACTGTGTTAATAGTATGGCTCTTGACACAATCAGTATATACTAGTCTTATAATCAGTCTGTTGCAAGGCAAGAGGTATGCAGATTATAAGAGTAGTTAAAATAAAGGGCAGCATTGCGGCATAGTGATTCAGATCCGGTGTTCTGGGTTTGAATGGAATCCTTTGTGGAGCTTGCATGTGTTATATGAATGTTGTTACAATATTGAGATTAATTGTCACTTTATCTGTTTAAACTGTATAAATTCATTTCTTTTCTGTAAGCATGCAGAGCTGAGACAGATTTAGCATAGAGTGTCTGTATTCAGAATTGCTGGGCCAAGCATTAGGATAAGACAAACAGGGACAGCTGGAGGACTGTCGTCAGCCTGAAGGAGAACTGTGTGTTATAAAAACTTACTGTCTGATGTCAGCTAAAAGTTTGTACCCTTGTTTGGAAATGGGCTCTGTGCCATCTGGGGGCTTGCACGTGGAGAAATACTATAAAGCATCTTGGAGGATTGCCAGCCATTGGGAGACTTGACGCCCGGACTACAGGAGACTATGTCGACTTGGTCCAAGAAATCCTTCCAAACGCTGTGACGATGACTGCAAACTCCATACGCAAGGTCCCCACCCTTGGACTGAGTACTGCGGTGTGTCTTCCCCGTTAATTATGCAGCGTAAGCCGTTATTAAAGAACTAGAATTATCCTAACTTGTCGTGTAAGCTTGTAACCGCCATTGCATGCTGAATGGGGTAATACCATTTGAATTTATAATTCAGGTTAATTAAAACGCCGCAATATAAAAGAACACATTTCCAGAGAGCTGATACCTCTCTTCAGGAAACAGCATGTTCTTTGCGTGTCTGCATAAATTTTCCTCCCACATCCCAACAGACATGTAACTTTGGTTAATTGGTAGTTTCAAATTGCTCCTTTATGTATTGTCTAAGTGAGCTTATCAATTAACCAACACCCGTCCCTTGGTTGTTTCCTGCCCTGCATCAAGTGATACTGGGAGAGTCCCCAGCTGCCCATGAAACTGAATTGGATTAATCAGGTCTGAAAACATTATGTAGTTGTTATGTATATACAATTAAAATTACATCCAGCCAATGTTTTCAATAAGATCAGGATTCAAAAATGGTACATCAAATGTAGCAAGTGAGTGTAAGTGAAGAAAAGTTAATGGTACTCAAGATTCATAACTTCTCATTGTTAAAGGAGAATTTCATAGCATTTCAGTAATGTTAAAGTTCTCTAGTAAAGGTAAATGTACCTAACAAAAGGCAGTTTAAACATTTCTGAGAACTGATATATACATAAATATACAACGTAGATGTTTTAAGTGCTTCACTATGAAATTATATTACATGTGTGAGGGATAGTAGTGGAGAAAGAGTTTTGTTCCATCCAGACGTTGGTCTGGATAGGTTGATCTGGAGGAGGCCTTACCCCAGTGAGTAAGTTAAATGAGACATAGGCTGCCAGGGGAGCACAGGAGGCCAATACTTAGCCCTTCAACCCACTCAGGCCCAGCAGAAGGCTGCAGCTGTCAAGAGAGCTTGACCCTTTAAGGAAATAGCTTCATGCCTTCCAGGGGATCAGGAACAACTCAGAACCACTTTCCCATTAGTTAGGTGTAATCTCAGAGGAGTTCTTTGGTCAAACTTTAAAAGGACCTCAGGTCGGGTGTGTAGAACAGAAAAGAGCTCACCTGAACTAAAGAAGAAGGCGATCCAGGATAGGGCAAAAGTCAGGAGTTGAGGTTGGTGGGTTCATGAAGGAGCAGGGTGTGAGTCTTGGTTAATCCTGAGTGAGACGAGATTCTTTTCACCCTCTGTTTACCTTACCCAACCTTAATACACTGCCACTTGTTTTAGACATTGTCTGTTGGTTATGAATTCTTTTGGGTTTGGGGCTTGGTTGAGAAAAACTCCTTTAGTTCATGATTGGTTGTTATTAAATTTTACCATTTATCCTTCAGCTAAATACAACAAACACAGTAGGGATATAAAAGAGATGGATACATGTGTTCATTTAGATAAAAATGTACAGAAAAATATAAATGTACATATTTGTTTGCGGGCGGCACGGTGGCGCAGTGGGTAGCGCTGCTGCCTCGCAGTTGGGAGACCTGGGGACCTGGGTTCACTTCCCGGGTCCTCCCTGCGTGGAGTTTGCATGTTCTCCCCGTGTCTGCGTGGGTTTCCTCCGGGTGCTCCGGTTTCCTCCCACAGTCCAAAGACATGCAGGTTAGGTGGATTGGCGATTCTAAATTGGCCCTAGTGTGTGCTTGGTGTGTGGGTGTGTTTGTGTGTGTCCTGCGGTGGGTTGGCACCCTGCCCAGGATTGTTTCCTGCCTTGTGCCCTGTGTTGGCTGGGATTGGCTCCAGCAGACCCCCGTGACCCTGTGTTCGGATTCAGCGGGTTGGACGATGGATGGATGGATATTTGTTTGCACAAAACATGTGGTTCTTAAAAGCACACTACCTTTAAAAATGTCCATCTGCTCTCTTCTAGTGACATTTTCTGACTTTGATTTTATTGTCTTGAACATAATTTATCTAAACAGAGAGGCTACAACTTTGGTATCTCTGTATATAGAGTTTATTTATTCCTTCATTTCTTTCTTTATTTGGGCTCCACATGAACTTGTTACATATCACCTCTTTATGGTCTGATGCTACAGGCACCTGCTGATCAAATGATCTATCACCGAGCACTTCTTGGCTTTTAAAAGTGCTATTATTTCAACCATCCCTTTGGGGTCAGCTGGAAAGTAATGGATGTCAATGTTTACTTTAAGCTTAAAAAGAGATCTTCACAAATAAATTACCACTTCTCTCCCTTGGGCAGGCTTCAGGCAGTCTGAAGCACATGTTATGTTGCCAGTCTATTGCAGGGATTTTGCTGTACAATTTTCTGTTGGCAACAGCTGCAAAGTGACATTCACAATGTCACTATATGCCCATGATGGCTATATGTCCATGTTCTGGCCATTAGTAAGAAAAGAGATTATCACATTATTTCATTGAGTGATAAAAAAGATGGGCCCTTTTACGACCTGAGTAAGATGCCTACAGTTAACAAATGCATGTTTTCAAAGCAAGGCTAAGAACTTAAATAGTTTTCACTAGCAAACTGTAGGGCTTAAAATACTTTGTGGTTTTCTTTATAGACATAATCTAAATTAATGTCGTCATTACCTGGACAATCCTGCAAAACTGTTCAGATGAAAAATATCCCAAGATGCTTCTTGGTATAGCATCCATGAATTTACAGGATTAGATTTCAAGCAAAAAGAATCACATTATCAACAGCTGCAATACCTCAGTAAATTTCAAGACTTGGAATAAATAAAAGCCAAGCTACAACATCTTTATAAGTTTTATTGGTTCCTCTTAGTTGTATTTCAGCATATGTCATTCACACTCTAATCTGTATGAATGGTGAAAGGAAATCGAGAATAGTAACACACTTGGCCGCAAGGACCTTTAGTCATTTTACAGTCAACCCAGCATGTCTCGGCTGGTGCCTCTGTGTCAAACACCTTGAAATATTCCTCTGCCTTACCTCTACTCATTTTCTCTGGCTGCTTTTCCTTCCTTACAGAGAACCTTTGCCTTCTTCTTTTGAATTTAAGAGCCACTAACCCCAGATGTAACATTCTTTATAGGATTTAAAATACAGGACCCATCCTAAAAAGTACAAACTCTGAGTACGGTATATTCCTTAGCATCCTATTAGCCTCTATGATCTCTTCTCTGTCGGTGTGAAAGCCTTAACAAATTCTACAGTTCATTTCTTAGGTGTTTAGGTCATATATCTTGGTTCAAAAAAAGGTAAAATAATTACTGCTTTAAAATTGGACAAAAAATCTATATGGAAGAAATCTGTGATGGTGGTTAAAAAAAAGTAAAAGTCGTTGGGCTGCATATGGAGGCACAAAGGTCATTGCTGCTTCCTCACGTCTTCAAGAGACAGGGTTAGAATCCTGACCCTGAAGTTTGCACGTTTGCTTATAGAAAGCACAGCCTTTTCTTTGGGTGCTCGCCCAATGTTATATATGCTGGCTTATTTGGTAACTCTACACTTCCCAGGGGGAGATGCGGTTGGTCCCGAGGTGGACTGGCAGCCTTTCCAAAATTGGTGGTTGCACATTAACATTAAAGCAAATTGTGACAAGTACTGGCCATACGGCTTAACATCCCAATCAATAATGTTCACCTGATTCCAATAAAAGGTGTCATTTTGCTTTGCTTTTCTCGAAAATAACACTAAGTTGACATTTGAAGGACCCTACTCTCTCCTACACTATTTAGGAATTTATTCCATGTATCTCTGGTTCTTTGTGTAAAAGGATGGTGCCACAATAGGTCCTGTTCCCTTTGGCCCTAAACTTGAATCAATTGAATGGATTTATAAAATTGATGGATGCAGTCAAAATTTTAGAAGGTGCACTTAAATTAATTTGAAACTTAGGTCAAAGCATGACTTCCCCATCACAACCATCAAAAACAATTTTAAAGCCAAGAAAATCAGTATTTAGCAGTCAAAATAGATTGGCATGCAGTGCAGCATTGGCTTGAAGTGTGGAACGGGCACATGTAATATACTATGAAGACAGTAAAAGTGTGATCTGTAAAAAGGATGAAGGGTTGACGACCTTATGGAGTAAACATTTTTGAAGCTGTAGCTTTGTCCCCTTCAGGGGCCTTTAGTCACTTTACAGTCCACCTGAAATATCTCAGCTGGTGCGCCTATGTCAAACACCTTGAAATATTCCTCCGTCTTACCTCATTTTCTCTGGCTGCTCTTCCTTCCTTGTAGAGAATCTTTGCCTCCTTCTTTTAAGAGTCCCTAAATCCTGACTGTGACATTCTTTATAGAGTTTCAATAATGAACACTAATTTCCAGGTCTTTGCCTCCCTAAATATTTTGCATGGCAGAAGTGGACGGACTTTACAGTCAGAGAAGGATGTGCTGTCAAAGGTCTTGCAGTTGTTTGTCTTCCATTCCACAGATACAAATGGAGAAGCAGTCAACAATCATGTCAGACTACTCTTTGGTCCAGTTGTTCTTGTCTCATTAGAGCCCAGAAGATGCTCCCTAGGCACACTTCTCTGACAAGTCATACCTATTAAATTCCCAGATTAAAAAATGCCTACATTGGGGTGACGCTAAATAACCCTTTGCATTTTTATGTATGAAATGTATTGTAGAATAATATAATGGAACATTCTCATCTTGACAGCATTGGGTTCAAGGGCAGCAATACATTGCAGGGCCAATTCACACAAACTTGTGCTTAGTACCTACAGTATACTAACCCCCAGTCTTAGGCATGTAGTAGGAAAAGCAAAATAAAGAGATAAACCTACAAAAATGGCAGTTGGATTAGGGAACACAGAAAACTGAACCTGAGAGGTAGCAACGGTAGCTGCCATGCTGCCCTACAGTAAATATATCTTAGTGACTACTATTGCAGGGCATTCCAAAACCTCAAATATTGTCTCAGGGAAGAGAATTATTGTATTACTGTGGTGAAGTGAGTTAGGGGTCAATGGCGATGTGGGATTTCTAAGTTAAAACATTGCAGACTTGATGGATGTGGGTTCGTGCTACTGGGTTGTGCAGTGGGAAGGTTGGCTGATTGCTTCTTCAAGTGCAAATGCGATCAGCTTAGCATGTTTCGTCAATGACACTCCACAGGTCATTAAGCAAAGTACCTGCACCTAAAAAGTATAAAACGTTTGAAAAGAACAAAAAGAGGAGAAGAAGAAGGAGGTGAATGTGACTAAAAATAAAGAGAGATGATTGGAAATTACAAGGAGAAAGATTGGAAGTGTTAGCCAGTGATGCAGACAGGATGCAAAGAACGGTGCTTTAGGGATGGGTTGGTCCTGTTGAGCATTGAGGGGGCAGGAGTGTCCGTTGGCTTTACAGATCATCTTAGAGATGCCAAGGGATGGTGGTGGAACAATGAAGCTGGGATTTAAGCATCCCAGGGCGTTACCGGTTAAAATGGCTAGGAAGAAAGATAATTAATGGATGACTGTTCTTGCCATTGTCTCATCCCCTTGCTGATAAAACCCAGCGGGTGAGTGGGGGGATATAAGTGAGAGAAAGGTGTCCTAAAGCTCAGGAATCAGGGAAGAAAAGTAACCCAATTTTAATTTTATTTTATTCTTCATTTTAACATTATTTTGGATTATTTAATTATTCATTGATTTTATTTCTGCAGTGCACTTTATTTATTTATTGGTCACTGGCTGATTTTGCACTACACTTGCTTGTTTGTGTCTTCATTGCACTCGTCCATCCTCGCCTATTGATTATCTATGCCTAAAGAACAGCAAGATGCCAAGGCTGCAGGCACCTGGGGCATCACAGTTATTCATGCATAACCTGGTGGAACGGTTGCAAAGCAGGTAGCGTAGTTGCCGCCATTGTCCAGGATTCAAATGCCACTCCAGGTCTGTGCCCATGTGGAGTATGCATGCTTTACGTTTTCTTCTTGATACCTGCTTTTTTCCCAACATGCTCAAAGGCAGGTTAAGCTGCCTGGATGTTTATAAATTCATAATGTGTGATTTGGAGTGACTGGACCCTGTGATAGGCTGATATCCTGCTCAAGGTTGTTTCCTGCATTGAAGCCAGTGCTATTATGATACACCGTGACCTGCCATAACCCTGAGTTGGACTAAGGAATTTTGGGTTGTATATACTTATGTGCTCTTTTAATTCCGATTTCGTCGTAAATAGCATTTCAGATAATTAGGGCATCTAAAACCTTCAAATGTGGCAGTTTTAAAACACTTGAAAAATGAGGCCTCTAAATATACATTTTTGAGAAAGCAGACATTTTTTATCTTTGTAAGCATTTGTTCAGGGGCCTTTTAAAAACGCCTCAGGCCGCAGCAGTTTTTTAATGAGTTTCTTTTCCTTCTCAAATTGGCAAACATTTATGCAAATGCTGAAGACACCAAGTCAGCTTCTAACATGGCTTACTTTTCCGCACACCTGACCAATCCTCATTCTTGGTTGGAGAATTTCCCTTATGTCTAGTCTGCACAGCTGGCCATCTTGTACGCCCAAAACAAAACCCTCATGACTGCCATCTCTCTTTTTTGATTAATGGCTAAGAAAATAATAAGGTGCCAGCAGGAGTTCAGGGTCTGTATAATGCCTTTTAAAACATGAGATGTGAGATGTCACAGGAAATGATGTCAAAACTGTTGCATGTCATTGTGAAGGAAACGGAAGTGATGTCATCATGAGGGAACCGGAGGTGATGTCACCTTTAGGAGCCATCAAGCAGAAATAATGTTGGGTGGCTATTTTGTGAATCCGGAAGTGGTGAAGGTGAGTGAATGGAATCGTTATTTTCTATTCTTTGGCTCTAATGAAAGAGTGAGAGAGGCGTTAGTACCATAAATCAACCCTTCATCTTGCAATATTTCACTCACCTTATGGCTTGTTGACTGCCTCCTAAGCGCATGTGTGTGACATCATGTCATGAGGAACTGTTCCATTTAGTGCTGCTTTGTTTATTGCTATTTCTGTGATGTCTTTGCGTCTCCATTTCATTTGCTGTTTTTCCATATTCAGCTCCATTTCTGATTACATGGAACCCACAATATTGTTTACAGTGACTTCTTTTGCTATGGAGATACACTCCAAAACATCCAAACATGGGGTAAAACGTTACAGAAACTTATAAAATTAGGGTTTTGTTGGGCTTTGACTTTGTGCCAATGTCAGCCAATTTGAATTTTGGTCAACATTTTGGTTTTAGTTACTGTTGATTTGAGATGAGGGAAACGATTCGCCAGAAATGATAATTTGAAGTGGAATTAATTGACTTTACAAACCAATTTGCAAAATAAACTGAATTTCAGCAAAATTCACACAAGATGAAAGGTGTTTCAATTGTATCTGGAGGCATTTTCATACAAGACATCCAGCTGTGTCTACCTGTCTTTTAGTATTTAAATAATGATCTTTAGTAAAAAGAAGACAAAAATTACGGGAAGTGTGCATATTCTTAACTAGGATAACAGCAGAGGGGTTGGGGTTTGGCAGTAACTGCTTCCACTGTAGTGTGATTTTGCTTAGGAAAAAACACAATAATGTGCTTGATGGCATTTGTTGGTGTGTAAAATATGCAGTATATCATATGTTTATAAAAAATACTGAACTTTAGTGAGGTGATATGAATGAGAGGCATAAATAGAAGTGATTTTACTTATCAGGTAGGCATTACATGCGTTACTCAGCTGCAGAAAAGAACACACAAACATGGGAGTGTAAATGAGGCTTTAGGAAGCAATATTCATTGTATTCTACTTCCAAAAAAGCCATTTAAAGCCTACAAAATATTTTATTAAGTTATGTGTTTCATAATTGTGAAATTGCCTGCAAAATTAATTTTAGTCAGATTCACAAAACTGTATGTGTATTGAAACATGCCTGCTTTGATTAATCACTACTACTTATTACATTCTGCTTCTCTGATGACTCCTTAGACATTTTGCTGCTTAATTTAGTTCTGGAAAGTCAAGTCTAACACAAACATTTTACATGTGAAGCAATGTCCACATAGAGTGAGCATGGTTTATGTTGTCAGAAAAGGAAAAAAGAGAGATTCAAACTTACCAAAAGTAAATAAGATAAACCGCGCAAAACATGCCTATGACCATGAAAATCCTTCTTGTTTCAGCTTTAATTATTTGCTTTTATATGACGACTATAGGTCACAGTTTATTTTGTTGATAAAACTGCATAAAACACACATTTAAGATTACTACAGGATTAATAAACCTTTTTATTTTTGTTTTAGTATAGAGTTTTATCCATTAACAAAGTTAGACCTTTACAGTCTACTACATAGCAGAAGCGGAGAATACTGAGATAGGATTATGAACGTGTGGGTGGTAAGAAGAAAAAAACCACACAAAACAAATTTGACTCCGGCAACATATTAAAGTGCCAATGAAAACATCCTGCCAAGAAATAACAATTTAGTATTATTTAATTCCAGGAATATATAGCTGCAAATACAAGACAATACTAATAGTATTGAAAAAATATTATGCATATTAAAGAAAATGTGGCGCTTAGAAGCTTAAGAATTTGTCATAATTAATGAAACATGAAAAGTTTTACCAAACTCAGATATCTGTCTTTTCAGTCTGTAAGTTCCTTAACACTTGAGTCACCTTCTATTTTTGGGAACTATAGCCACAGATGCTAAACCAAGCAGCATCCGTATACTTTTGTTCTCATTAATGTCCCTTGATAGTGCATCCCTACTGCCCTGCCCCACAAATTCCACAAATTCTATTATGTCTAACAGTAGAAATCAACAGCTTGAGGGTATCTAAAAATAAACAGTTTCTTGGCACACAGCTTCTTGTTTGATATATTTTTAATTTAACAGAATATATCTAACATAATTTAACATTTTCAATTAACAGACATGCGCTACTACTTGGCAGAAAAAAAGTGTCAGTGTTTATTCTTGAAAAGCTAAACAGCACATTTCAGTCAGCTGTGCACCTAAAATAAAAAATGAAGTAGGATCTAATTTTTTTTTCGATTATAATTTACAACCATACATATTTCGTGGTATTTAAATGTCACATTTATAAATGGCAAGCAGCATGTTAGCTGATCACAATACAGTCCTCTTATACCAAGTCCATGATGATCTGCCTCCTGCTTTTGCTCTCTTGACTATATGTTATAATTTACATTTTATTTTAAAAGGGATTTATTGTCACCAAACAAATTTTAATCATGAGGCCAATACAGGTCTTATCTAATTTTAGAATTCTAGGAGGCTGACATCTGAAGAATATGAGCATTGATCCAGCACCTCAGGCTCATGCTATAAAGCAGAGTATAATTATATAGTATAAAACTATATGCTAACACGCTTGTATAACTTAGAAACAGCGTATGAAACCATACATGCTTTATGGTAGCAATTATACATTTGGTTTTAGATGAGATTAAATTAGATTAGATTAACTTTATTAATCCCATGGGGAAATTTAGAATGCAAACAGCAGCAGAAACATAAAAAGCAAGAATGCAGTCTTACAGGACAGATACGTCCAATTAGTCAATTAATCAATCGATAAGTAAATGAATAAATATAAGTAAATTTAACAAGAACATCAGGTGAAAGCATTGAATTGTTTGTTAACAATGGGAAGAAACCCCCCCCCGAAGCTCTTCTTAGCACACTGTGGAGAATTGAGCATGTGGCTAAAAGTGCTCCAAGAGAGCACCTCCTTGAAGGAATGGAGAGATTTTTCATGATGGCATCCAATCTTACCACCATCCTTTTCTCCACAACAGCTTCTAGCATCTCCAGGGTTTGCCCTGTGATGGAGCAGGTTTTCCTGATATGGCATTGTGCTTCTTTTGAGCTCAAGTGGCTTCCCCAGGAGACTGCAGCATAGAACACCAGACTAACATTAGGAACTGGTAGAACACTTCCAGCAACTTGCTGTACACAATAAAAGACCTGAGTCTCCATATGAAATGCATTCTGCTCTGGCATTTCTTGTCCTGTGCCATTGTTTTGTTAGTTTGTGAATGCCTAGGTATTTGTAATTCTGCATCATGTCCACGTCCTCCCTCTGAATGCTGACTCAGAGGCTCCTTGGCACTCCAGAAGTCCACCACCAGCTCTTTTATCTTGCTGATATTGAGTTGCAGGTTGTTGTCCCTGCACCACAAGACACAAATCCTCAAAAGCCTTCCTGTACTTTGACTAGTCTCCATTATTAATGCAGCCTATGATGGAGCAGTCACCATCTCCTGTCAATAACAATATGTATAACCAAGCAATACCTTAGAATTACAAAAGTGCAGGGTTTTTTAAACTTTCTACTTAAACTAATTATCAAAATATTCAGGTAATTCTTAAGCAGACACAGTAGTATTAACAGACTGGAGTAAAATAACAAGTGATTTTAGCAAAACAGGCTGTTATAGAATAGAAAAAGGAGTGAAAGGTCTTTATAAAAGTTACAAGAAAAGTTCTTCTCCTTCCAGAAAAGTTTTGTTAATTTCTCCATCAAATAGCTATATTAAAGTATGACTGGCCATACTTTCCATCATAGTCATTCTACAAAACTTTAACCTTAACCAACACTGTCATACAACAAGGTAACTCTCATTAAGAGAAAGCAAGATGAAGATTTGTCACTCTGAAAAAGTGTGTCTGGCCATGATTATAGTAAAAGCAGGAAAATCTGCTCTTGGTCAGAAAGTAATGAAGCAGTACAATCTGCTGTCCTCTGGCACAGATTTGCAGCAAGAGGAAGACATGCAAGGTCAATCAAGGGGAGATGAACAAAGCCGTTTTGTCTGAACAGTTCATTAAAGAAAGATGTCACAATGGTGGTTAGTCCCTTTGAAATCCCAATCACCCTCACACTTTGTGAACATGTATTATTTCTAAAGTTGTATATTATTGATTTTAACTTTTTATTCTCAGCAGAACGCAATGAGCAAAGCCATTCGATATTAAAAAAAACAGATTTCTTCTTTCATTGAAGTGAAGCTTTGGCTGTATATTTGTCATAATGGATGTGTAAATGCATAACAAAGTTTAAACCTTTTCACCACATGAAAGGCCAACATGTGGTAATATACTATTATGTTGTAGTATATTAACCTTGGTCATTTTCTACCTTTTTTAAAATTGCTGGGTGTATTTTGTGAAAACCTCCATTTCATATTGAGTCAAAGCAACTGTTTTTTTTATTCCTGACAAAAAAATTATGCGAAAGATCATGTAGCAACATATTCCCATTTGCACATCATTGCATGTCCTGGAGTGGAACAGAGTAATGGCACTTGCTCGCAATGTTTTTGGCCCCTAATTTTGCACAAATGAACTAGCCAAACAAAATAAAGAAATGCTGTTGCCATTTGGCAGGTATTGTATATAGGCCATTATCTCTTAAGCTGCAAGCGGATCAGCAACTGACAAAATGTGGCACAATACTCTGTAGGCCTGCAACTGTGGAATATAGGTTAGAATACAAAGTCATGCATGTTTATAACAGAACTCTGGGGATGCACAACTCGTTTATTTACATTTATTTTTTAATGACATTATTTATGGGGCACTGTACAAAAGACTGGCATTATCCATTTTTCCAGGCTGGAACCTTAGTCCTTGCTTAGCAAACTGTTGCCAGACACTCTTATCACCAGCTAAAAGTTTGTTTGCCTGAATGAACCTCCTTTTGAAATACAGCATCTGCAGCCTTATCTGATAAGATGGTCGATACCACATCACGTAATAGCCATGACATCTTCTCTAAAGTGCAAAATGGACTGAAGTTCTGAAAAAAGGACCAGGATGCGTAACATTGATGGACAGAAATTTGCACCAGTGGTCAAACAAGTACAGTACATCCAAGAAGCCAATGACACAACCTCTATTCCTCCATATAAAAACCCTTGTAACTCCCTAACTAATTTCTCTTCTCTCACTACCATACAGCTTGACCTGGCCATAATTTGGCTGCACATAACCATAGCTGATAGGGTGTGGCTCCAACAGAGGTTGAAACAATTCCTTTACTCCAGAGGGCAACTGTGCAGGATAAAAAAGCAGGAATACTTGTCTTTGGTGGAGTTTGGAGTTGGAAGTTTCCATTATTTCAACCTTGCTGAGAAACACTAAAGACAGGAGAAAGTACGCCAAGTGTTTGCCTTGCTAACGGTCAATGATTGATCATCAGTTGACTTAGCAGGTGCAGCTTTGTTAACATCCAAGGACACTTTGTGTAAAACCCTCAAAGAGAAAACTGCAGTACCGCCTGCAACCAGTAGGAGCGACCAAAGTCAAAGAAGGAGACCTCGCAAACAAAGAAAAGAAAGAATAGCTGAAAAATACTTCCACGTGTCTGGAGAAAGCTGGCCAGGAAAGGAACCAAGCATCGTTCACCTCAAACCATAAGTATATTTTGATTCTGAGAGCTGCTAACTGTAATTTAATAGATAGGACAAAGCCTGCTAATGTGTTTTTGCATTGGTGTTAATTGTTACTAAAGATAATAACCCTGAGAAAGATAAGTTCTGGCTATTATAAGTTTCTCACCTTAAATCCAATAAGAAAGGCCAAAGCAGCACCTCACACATGCGCACACTCACGCACGCACACACACACACACACACACACACACTGAGACTGGGAACTCGGTATGGTGGGGTTTAGTCCTAAGTCAGACCAAAGGCTATCTGCTATGAGCAAATGAGTCAGCAATAAAAACTTCTTAACCAGCCAGAGAACATATCCATCTTAACCTCATGAATTGAAAGATCAGGATTCATAAGTTGTGTGCCTTTTCCAATAAGAGAGGAAAATTTAGTCTAAACCAAAAGAGAGATTGATAAGTTATGTGCCTTTTTCTATAGGAAAACTATGTTTTGTGTTGTTTGTGTCTTATACATAAACTGTATGTATATATATTTGTATCATTGTCTATTATCCGTATATTTATAAGTAAATTATACTATTTTGTTTATTTCAATAAGCATGTCTAGGTTATTTGTGAAAGTAAGTGTTCAGATGCTTTTATTGAATCACAACAGAGAAAGTTAAAGCGTTAATCCAGACTTTCACCCATTTATGAACCTTGTTCACAAATTGTACAGATCTCTTCACATTTCTGGCTTCTTAGCCAGAAGGTGAAACAGAGGTCCTACACTCCATTATCTAAATTAATTTGACGCCATGGGGATGAACCAGTGTCTTATTGATTTTTAATCATCAAAATCCTACAGCACCTTATTACAACAGTTTTAACTTCATAACAGACCACAGTTTAGACAATTTAAACAAAATGTGATGGTATCCTTTGCTACTTAGTAGTAGCTCATATAGCCGAGCTGGATTTGAAATTTAAACCTACTGTATATCTTTGTAATAAATGTTAACAAAATGCAGAAAAAATTCACAAATACTTTTCTGGTTTGCTTTTAGTATTTTCTTTTGTTCTGCATGTCTGTGATCGTATTGCCTGTTAGAGTACTGGACGTTATGGTTTAAATAAAACTCTTGTATGTCCTTCACAATATATGTTTCACTCAAACTGTGTGTTTTTTTAGTGAAGTCTTAGCTTTTGCTTTTGTAATGTGGCACTTCAGTTCCAATTTCTGCTCACTGGAATGTAATAATGCTATTTATTTAAACAGCAGGTGATTTTTTTGCATCTCTTTTATTAAAATTGTACTTTATTACTTGGCTTCTTCCATTCTTGAAACCAGGAGGTGTCAATGGAGTTAGGCTTCTAACACACAGGTTATTTATATATTGGTGGTAGTAAATATCCTTGTCAGCAGCCTTTGAGTTATTGCTAGAATGCAGTTATCATTTTTCCCAAGCTCAACTTCTTATGTATGTAACAGTATGATTCAGAGTTGTCTGTATTTGGGAATATAAGAAAGGGGATAAAAAAACAGGATTGGCAAGTGTGAGTCACAAAAGCATGCAGTCAAGTGCTTCACAATGCACTTATCTGAAAGGGGTGCCAAGACCAGCTGTCTAATTACAGCTTGAATATCAGCACACCATTTGGTAGGCTTATAAAACACCACATTTAGCTTGGGCCACTGGAATGACCAACCAACCATTGACACACAGCAGTTTAAATATTCAGATTAGTACAGAAATTTTTCTCACCAATGATTACATTATAAATGATTTTATGCTAACAACTAAACATTAGAAAAGCTGAAAAAATGGATGCCAAAATTAAAAAAAAAAAAAAAACTGGTGTAGAGGTGCACTGTTATTGTTGTTTTTTTTTTTTTTGCCTTGCTGGGTACATTATAAACAGCACAGTGTGGTTGCCTTGTAAATTCTAGAAGTGTATATATTAGGTTCATTGTTTCCAGGGACTTTCTTATATATAAAGTACTAGAAGAATCACCCGGTGTTGCCCAGGTAAGTCATTTGTTTTCTACTCTGCCTTCAGTTCTGGTGTTTCACTTGCTCTGAGCTACCAGATGATGCTGTCATTCAAACTGTAGTAAAAAGGGATAATAAAAACCCCAAAGGTACCCACAGGGTCAAAATTTTGAGCTAGGACATAGTCTATGGTCTTCCCCTAATAAAATCAGAGAGGTCTTCAAATTTTGGCAGAGATTGGTCCAACGGTGTGGATTTATATACCAGACACATGGCTGGGGGCGGCAGAGAACTAAAACTTCCTGCAATTGCAAAAAAAAAAAATTCTTCAACTTACAGTAATTCCACTTTAGTCTCCTTCAAAATACACCACTTGAGATGCAATGCACTTCTTCCATTCCAGGAAACGTTTCCTTTACTCATCTTTTATTTACCCTCCAGTTATTATTTTTTTGGAATTTTTCCACAGTTGCAAGTCATCTTCCATTCAGTCTCAATTTTAATTTCAGGAAAAAAAAGTAGTCACGGGGAGTGAGATCTGGAGAATTCTGGAGGTGCAAGGAGACAAGCACATTGTTTTTAGTTAAAAGCCCTTTGACTGACAAAATGGTGTGTTCAAATGAGCTGTCATAGTGAAGCAGTGCAAAATTAGTTTTGCCTCAGCAGTTGATTGAAATGTTGGTTGGCCAGTCGGCAAACATCCGCCATGTCCTCTCAGTTGCAAGAAGCAGGTCATAGCTATGTGATACAGTACCTGCCAAATAAACCATTGAAATAATCAGATTGCGATTCAGACCTATGAATGTAATACTCCGATCTTCACACTGTCAATTAAGCAAACCAGCCGCCGTGGCCTCAGGCACTGACATCTGAGATTAGATCCCCATAAGGGAAAGCAAAGGTGGGTATGCCTGACAAGCCCCAATTAGGGTGAAACGTGTTGTGTACTCTTGGTATTATTTTGCAGGTACTGCATCACATATCTATGATCTGCTTCTCGCAACTGAGAGGACTTGTTGGATGTTTGCTGACTAGCCGACCAACCACAAGCGTTACCTGGTAGGTAGGCATTCAAATAATCGGACTGCCATCACAGGTATATTTATACATACACAAACACACAAATACATTTTGAGCTTTATGTATTAACACAATACAGTAGATGTGACACTATGTGTGTAATGACTAATTCTTCAAAAGACTTTATTTGTCTGATATATTAGATATTACTGTTTTATCACTGGATTAACTTCTGCACACTGTTGCCATTTTGTACATGGTGCATTGCAACTGCAACAAACACATTACATTTGATCACTAATCATGCCAGTTCTGTTCAAAACATATGACTTATCTAACATGAGATTGTGCCAGCTTACAAACTGAGAACTACCCTAATCTTAATGGAATACTTCATCCAAAAATGATATTTTTTTATATGTTACTTACCCCAGTGATGTTGTACAATGCAAACAATGTGAAATACATCCATGAAAAAGGCAGTCAGGACTCTTACCAATGATTGAAGGGGAGAGGCAGATCTATAGTCCAAAAGTGTTGTATTATGGGAAGGCATTTTCCTGTTTATGATGTGTGGTAATAATTCCTAAAGTATCTATTTAACAATGTTTTATTAAGAAATACATCTTTTGAGCATACAGCTAGACAATTGACATGTTGGTTATGTGACACAAGTAATGTGAGATTTCTTTTTCTATGGACATTTCTCACATCATATACCATTGTATAGCATTGGTCACCATTGTGTTCTACTATATCATAAACTTTTTTATCTCCATCCTTCATGAAAACGAGAGAGTGCATTTTTTGGACATCACTACAAACTGCATGGGGTAAGTAACATATAAAAAAATTCATTTTTGGTGTATTTTTTTTAAGTCAAAGAAGAAGATTACTATGTACAGTAGATATCTGGTTCTGGGATCTGCTTTGTGAAATGATAATTCAACAGAAAAATTTAAATACTAACAGCCACCCAATGACTTATTTTGAGTCCAATGAGATGGTCTGCTGTCATTTTTGCTGTTGGCTTGAAGTGCATAAAGTGTGGTCTAGAATACCCTAAAACTGTTACCTATGTGATCTGAGTGACTGTGCCCGCTCTCTTTCTAGTTCAGTAGAGTAGAGTTTTGTTAGCATGAGTGAAAGATATAGGTGTGTATTCTAATAATGACACTGCAACTGAGAAAATATGAACGTATGTATGAATTATTATAATCGAGCAATGAAGTAAAATATTTGTTAATCAAAGCACTGGGAAAAAGCTGTTTTCCATTTCAGTGTAGGCAGAATAACTGACATACAGTAGGTTATACTGAACCTCTCTCTTCTGCAATTAAGATATTACTAATGCAAATTGTGCAGTGTCAAGAAATCCTTGAAATATCTATTTACTGTGACAAGCACCTTTGTAGTCTCCTTTAGAATATAAATATCTTTCTACTATGAAATATTCTACAACTGTGGAAGTGTACATAATTGACAGGAGTGTCCAGATCATTCAGAGAAATGTGTATGGCATTAGCAAAGAAATCATTTGTTTGCAGTTATGGAGAATTAATAGTGATTGGACTCCTTATAGCACAGTAATGGAAAGACACTTTTAATGCTATATACACAACACACTGGAGAACACCTCAATCAGACTAGGTTACCTGTGCCTGTAACACAAGAGAGCATAACAAGTGTTTCTAGGAAGTATACAAGCGTGTCTGTTAGACACATTTACTTGAGAGGTGCTTTTTGTGTTTTTATATTAGGTTGCTTCTTCTTCTTTTTCTTCCAACTCATCTTTTCCTACTTCTATTTTGGGTCAATATGCCTGATGAGCTTTCTCCATATAGCTTGGTCCTGCACTTCCTCACGAGTCAAGCCCTTTTCCTTCAAATTTTCTTTTACTTTATCCATCCACCTCCACTTTGGCCTCCCTCACTTTCTCTTTATCTGTACTTCCATTCCCATCCTTCTTCTGCCCACATATTCCTTGGCTGTCCTCATCACATGTCCATACCACTTCAACTTATTTTCTTGTACATTCTTAGATATGTCTCCTAATTTTGTTTTACCTCTAATTGCCATTTTTCTTATCCTGTCCTTTATTTGTAACTCCACCTATCCATCTCAACATTCTCATTTCTGCCACATCTAACTTCTCCTACGTTCCATTTACTGCCCATGTCTCAGCTCCATATACCATTGTTGGTCTTACCACTGTGTTAAAAACCTTACCTTTAACCTTCTCCTTAATTCTTTAATCACACAATACTCCTGATACTTTCTTCCAATTTTTCCATCCACACTGCACTCTTATGGGTTATTTCTGTATCTACAGGTAATTCTTCATCTTCAGCTACAACTGATATTCTAAATTCTTCAGCTTATCCAATTTTTTCCCTTTATCCTAACTTGTGAATCCCCAAATTCAACAAATCTCAGATATTCTGTCTTCTTCCTATTTGTCTTCAATCTCATATTTTCCAAAGCCCTTCTCCATTATTCTAACTTCCCCTCCACTTCTTCCTTTCATGTGCTACACAACATCAGCAAGAAGCATGTACCAACGAGATTGGTCTCTTATCCTACGATTCAACAAGTCTATAACCAGATCAAAATAGGTAAGGACTTTAAGAGATCTCTGGTACAGACTTACTGTAACTGGGATCTTGTCTGTTGCTCCAACACTGCTTTTATCCTGAGTCCTCACTCCTTCATACATATCCTAGACAATCCTCAAACACTTCTCTGGTACTCCTTTTCCTGTCATGCACCTTCAGACCCTTTTCACATGGCACTCTATCATAATCTTTCTCCAAATCATTAAATACCATATGCTTACCCTTCTGTATATACATTAATGCTTCTTTATGAGCTGTCTCATTGCAAAGACTGCATCAGTTGTCCCTCTCCCTGCCATAAAAACTGTTTCTCCCTCTGGTGGTCTCTTTCCTAATCCTTCTTCTATGATTCTTTCCCAAATTTTTACTGTGTGTGACATCAGCTTTATCTGTCTGCAGTTTCCACAATCTTGAATATCTCCCATCTTCTTATAAATGGGTACAATTACACTGTTACCTCACTTTTCTTCTGTACATGCTGACAGCTGCATACATCATTGCTGGTCTCACCACTGTTTTAAAAACCTTGCTTTTAACCTTTACCTTAATTCTTTGATCTTACAATACTCCTGATAACTTCTTCCAATTGTTCCTCCTACACTGCACTGTATGGGCTATCTCTGCATCTCGTTTTCCATCTTGGGCTACCACTGATTCTAGATATTTAAACATATCCTCTTTTCAATAGCTCTCCCTGCAGGCTAACTTCTGAATCCTGACCATCATTAAACCTCATATATTCTGTCTTCGGCGGCACGGAGTTTGCATGTTCTCCCCGTGTCTGCGTGGGTTTCCTCCGGGCGCTCCGGTTTCCTCCCACAGTCCAAAGACATGCAGGTTAGGTAGACTGGCAATTCTAAATTGGCCCTAGTGTGTGCTTGGTGTGTGGGTGTGTTTGTGTGTGTCCTGCGGTGGGTTGGCACCCTGCCCAGGATTGGTTCCTGCCTTGTGCCCTGTGTTGGCTGGGATTGGCTCCAGCAGACCCCCGTGACCCTGTGTTCGGATTCAGTGGGTTGGAAAATGGATGGATGGATGGATATTCTGTCTTCATCCTACTTATCTTCAATCATCTGTCTTCCAAAGCTCTTCTCTGTTCTTTCAACTTCCTCTCCACTTCCTCTCTTCTAGTGCTACATAATACAATTTCATTAGCAAAAAGTATGCACCAGGCAGATTGGCCTTTATGCCATGACTCAACACACCCATAACTAGATCAAAGAGGTAAGGACTTATGAATGTAAGAGGAACGTACTTATGAACACTGCTGAATTAAAATATAAGTGTGACAAAGGAACAATGGAATACAGAGGAACCTCGGGTCACGAACATCTCAGAACACGTACAAATTGGGTTACAACCAAAAAGTTCGGCAAACTTTTGCATCTGTTCATGACCACACACTCGGGTGACGAACAAGCCAGTTTCCCTTCCGGTTTGTATGTGTCGATGATTTCCGCATGTGTTCAGTCTCTCCCTGTACATTGTTCTTAGTCAGATGTGCGTGCATTTGCTGTGAAATCTTTGTGCTCTATTTCGTGTGCTTTTGCATTATTTTTACAATTAACCATGGCCTCTAAGCAAGTGAAGAGTGGTAGTGTTGGTGAGAAGAAAGGTTAGAAGAAAATTGAAATTGAATTAAAGAAAGAAATTCTTGAAAAGTATGAGCGTGGCGTTCGTGTTACTGATCTTGCCGCCGAGTACAAGAAGTCAAAATCTATGATTTCGACTATTCTAAAGCAGAAAGAGGCCATTAAAGCAGCTGATATTGCAAAAAGAGTTACAGTGTTAACCAAGCAAAGGCCTCAAGTGCTGGAAGAGGTGGAAAAACTGTTGCTAGTGTGGTTGAATGAGAAGCAACTTGCAGGGGATAGCATTTTAATATCGTTCATTGCATCAACCTCATTGATAAAGCCTGGGAAGATGTCACATACCGGACCCTGAACTCGGCCTGGAAGAAACTTTGGCCTGAATGCATTCCTGAACAGGATTTAGAAAGATTTGAGCCTCCTGCTGTGGATGAGATTGTGTCCATGGGCAAGAGCATGGGTCTTGAAGTGGACAATGAGGACATCGAGGAGCTGGACCTGGATCACAAGGAGGAGCTGACAAAGGAGGAACTCGCTGAACTCCAGAAGGAGCAGCATAAGTTGCTCACCAAGAAGCAGTCCTCAGGGGAAGAAGAAGAGGAAAGGGCGGTTATAAAAAGTGATGCAATAAAAATGGAACGAGTGCCAGGATTTTTTCAAGAAAATCCACCCTGACAAAGCGGTTGCAAACAGAGTGATAAACATGATGAATGACCGTGTCGTCTCGCATTTCCGAAAAATTTTAATGCGTAGGGAAAAGGCAAGTCATATTTGACTACTATTTTGCGAAGTGTGATCCACCAGCTAAACAGCTAAAAACACCAGAAACCCAAGAAATCACAAGAGAGAAAACACCTGAAGGAGAACATCCCTCCATCACGCAGAGGGACTCTCCCTCAAAACTGTAACCTCCTCTCCACCCAGCTTCCTCCTCACTTCCTTCATGCCAGAACTCGACTCATGCAAGGTTAGTTTTCTTGGTTGTTTATGGTTAGTTTTTGTATAAATTAAGGATTTTTCAAATTTTCATTTTTTTCCCTGCGTTTAACTCATTAAAAAAAAAAGTGTTTACACTGAGCGGTTCATAAAGCTGTAGTGTGAACTCTTGCAATGTTCGTTTTCTTTGTTGTTCAAGGTTTTTCACAGTGGTTCATAAGGCTGTAGCGTGAACTCTTGCAATGTTAGTTTTCTCTGTTCAAGGTTTTCTCAGTGTTATTCGATGTTTTTACATTTAGTTTACTATTACACTGTGCATTCTATGGTATAATTAACTACTTTTGTGCTTAAAAATCTTTAAAAAAAATATATTTACATACAGTTCGTACGGACTGGAACAGATTAATTGTATTTACATACAATCCTATGGGGGAAATTAGTTCGGGTCACGACCAAATTGGGTTGCGACCAGAGTTTTGTAATGAATTACAGTCGTGACCCAAGGTTCCACTGTACTTGTTATTATTTTACAATTGAGATCTTCTTCTTTAAATTTGCAGACTTATTATCTTTTATTTTGGTAACTGGAAGTAAAGCTGTTGTTGATTGTTCCCAAAAAGAAGGCTACACAGCCACATAGACAGAGGGACAGTTGGAAGGAAGGACTCCACTGATGACTTCACTCCACATGGAGCATTTTCCTTTTATCTGTACTCTAGTTAATTAATTTGAGATCTAGTTTGTAGGTTACCTCTGATGCCAACAGCTTCTAGTTTCATGATAACATGACAAGTGCATGTTACTGTAAAACACACTCTTCTTTAGAATGTGTCTATGCACTACGTTTGTACTAAAAACATTACTGAAGAAGACATGCCAGGTGATGATGGCTCCATGTTTAGAGGAACCATTACTGCCTGTGGTGCTTCACTTGCATGTGCTTCTCCACTAAATTAACAGCATCTTGAAATCACTATACCTTTAACCAGTTTATTTATATAATAGTTTGCATGTTAAGCCCACCTGATAACATACACCTTCTCATTTGTTTCTTACTTTGAATTTGTTTATTGGGAATGTCTAATTTCCCTTAACATCCCTTATATAGAATATTCTTGAATTTGGTACAAAGAATGCATCCATGTTATTAAAAAAATGTATGTTTATCCTCAAGCTGGCTTTGTCTCATTCATAAAGACTACATAAGTTAAGAGAGAAATCTAGTAGAAGTCTTAATGTCTTGCATCATGTTTCTCTTCAGCTCAGTTCTAATGTTCTTTCTTTGAAACTACATATGGATGTTCTGCTCGGAAATACTCCAGGAAAATACCTCAGAATGGTGCACTTGGGACTTACACATAAGAGCACCTTTTATAAAGGTTGGTTTGTAATGCACTAAGAACTTCAAATAGTTCCTTGGTTTTGGTATAACAATGACCACTAAGCATATAGTCCACATTATTCAGTAGGGTTGTTAAGAAATTGGCATTCATTTTTTTATATAAAGTTAAACTAATCCTAGTGCATCTAGAGCAGTTAAGATTTTCTCCTGGAGTTTGCAATTACATAGTCCTTTGGACATCAAGACATTGGGCATTTTAATATTTAGATTTTTTAAGCATGCCAGATGCTTTTCTTTTTCAAGTTCAAATGAAACACTAAAGAATGAAATGGCACAATGCAAGAACCAACCCTTGATAGGACCCCAAGTCCACCCCAGTGTGCACTTGCAGTAAACACACATTTACACTCAATTATTCTGGGCCTATCAGTCTAATGTTGCAAGTATTTGAGATGTGGGTGGAATATAAGAAGCATATACATGCACATAATTGAAACCATTAGCTGAAAATGAGTGCATATTGTATGGACTCATTCTTGTCCTGCTATATCCGGTGAGACTCATTTGAACAAACAGTACACATATAATGAAAAGGAGACCTTGTTTGAGAAAGTTTAATCAAGATGTAAATATAGTTTTCATTTAAGTGGGAGTAGTTTCAAGACTCATTATTTGTATTCCTTTTATTAGATTTAATTAAATAGTATCGCTATCGGCTTATCCTTACCCTCACTAATGACTGAACTATTCTTCTGCTCACATCCTTACCCAGACAGCTACCAACAGAGCATGGCAAAAATAATTAAACCCTGCAACAATTGTTTTAACATGCATAAAGCAACATGTTTCTATTCTTCTATATTCCTGTGTATCTTTTCATTATATAGCCTCATCTTCTCATTTTTATTCAAATATTTTTTAATAAGAAATACACAACTTTAATGGTTATCAAGCTATACAAACAATAGTCTTCATGTATTTATATATGCTATTTACATACAGTATCATTATGTAATGTGGGTGGTTACATATTTTACTAAATAATTTTCTAAAGAATTGGAAGACCCTTGACCCAAAGCAAATAAATGAAAAATATGAAATATTAGTAACTGCAGACAGAAACACAATTTGAAATTCAATAAGGTGAAGGCATATAGTAGTGGGATTTAATGAATGAAATGATAGGTTTTAAACAAAGGAGGAATAGTACATTCAAATGGCGATGTGGCAAAAATGAGGCAGAAGGTTAATGTCACTTGGAATAGAAAAACACGTTAAAATCGAATAGCAAACCATTGGATTTCACATATCAAAAGAAAATGCTGCTTAAAATTATGGACGGTGATGTACTATAGGTTAGTCTTCTATAATAATAAAATAATAATAATACCCTTTGTCTGTCTTTTAAAATTTTCAGTTTCATTTAATATGATTTGACTGTTTTGGATCTCATCTCTGGACCTTATTTCAACCTGCAGATTTCACCTTTTCTGTTTGTTTATCAATCATGGAAAAAGAGTTTTCACAAAATTTTGCATGTAGGTTGCTGTTGGTTCAATGTAAAATGTAAGCTATATGGCATTAGCGGAAGTGTGGAAAAACGTAGGGGAAGAAGGAGTACTGTAGATGTGTTGTGGGATCTAATGCAGATCAGTGAACAGCAGGGAATACCAGAAGAGTGAAGGAGCAATGTGATCATACCCGTTTATAAGGAGAAGGACGATATTCTATTCTGTATTGTGGAAACTATAGACAGATAAATCTGATGCCACACATAATGAACATTTGGGAAAGGGTTATATAGGGAGGGCTTATGTAAGAGACCACCAGAGGGAATGGGCAGTTTGGTCTTATGCGAGGAGAGGAACAACTAATGGAATCTTTGTGTTGAGACTGCTGATAAAGAAGCATTGAGAAAAAACAGAAAGAATTGCGTATAATGTTTGTTGATTTGGAGAAGGCTTATGATAGAGTGCCACATCAAGAGGTCTGGAGGTACATGAGAGAGAAAGGACTTCCAGGTTTGTAATAATTTCCCAGAATATGTATGAGGGAGTGAGGACTTGGGTTAAAAGCAGTGTTGGGTTAACAGACAAGATCCCAGTTAGAGTAGGTCTGCACCAGGGATCTTCTTCAATTCCTTACCTCTTTGATCTGAACCAACTTAAAATCCCAGCATTAAGAGAAAATTACTGCCCATGCTATCATTATAACTCTATCTTCATATGTAAAGAGCCTTGCAATGAGGAAGCATAACAAAGATTTAAGGATAGTAGGAAGTTGTTATTCGGGGACAAAATAGTTTTTTGCAGAAATGGGATAAGAAGCATCTTGAGATGATGATATGATAATGATGAAGAGTATGCTAACAATTCCAAGAATGATACATGTGAGCACAGAAATTGATAATTCCCAGAGAGGTAGTGTAGATGAGACACTGGAATTTCAGCCAGCAATGACAGAAGAGTCAAAATAAAAAATTTAAAAAAAGTATAAATACAGATAGCAAGTGAGGCCAGCACGTCAGCAAAACGTAACCTCAGAAAAAAGACAAAGTCGCTTAGCTGTTAACATTGGCAAAACAGTATCCCTTTTACTTTTCCTTCTGCCGCTAATACACAAGTGATGTGAGCAAAACAAATCCTCCTAGGACAGAGTCGCCCAGAGTAGTTCCTTTCAATTACCTGACATCTCTACATTTCAGTTGTTTTCTGACAATTTCAATAGTTTCTAGGACCCTGGTCTTTTTACAACATGGGCTTACACAGCTAGTATATATACATTGTGGCGAATGGCCCGGGCCCTTGCCCGGCTGAGATGCCTGTATAGTGGATGGGCTTGGGAGAGACCATCTTTAGGGCTTTATCTCCCCCGGTAGGATAGAGGCCAGCCCCCCATGGGTTGCTACAGCATTCTGCTGTTGGGGTCCATGGGTGCCGCCAGGGGGTGCTGCAGAGCCTGCACAGCCCTACTACATTGAGCTTTCGGAAGAAGATTACTAGACACCTAGAGCACTTCTACCCTATAAGGCAGCCAGAGTCGGGAGGAAGTGGACAAAGCTCACTGGGAGAGGACTGGAGGTAGAGAGAAGAGAGAAGGAAAAGACTGTGCTGTTATTGTGGACATTGTGGCTGCTGAAAAATAAAGGTATGTTGTGTGACAATTTGTGTCCTGCCTGTCTGTGTCGGGGTTACGGCTGCTGTACGCGCCCTGGTGGTCCACAATATACATATTGTGGCACGCGGCTGGGGGTGGTACCCAGCCAGGATGCCCAAGAGGACCGGAGGAGGGCTCACACCTCCTCCAGGCCACGAGGGGGCGACCGCCCTAGTTGCTGTGGGGACCACGGGTACAAAGCTTTGAAGCTCAACTCTGTAGGGGCCTGTGGTCACTGCCAGGGGGCGCCCCAATGCCTGGAAAGCCCTGGACCTCAGCACTTCCGCCACACCAGGAAGTGCTGGGGGGAAGAGGAGCAGGGACACCCAGAGTGCTTCCGGAGATGCAGCCGGCACTTCCACCACACTGGGACGTGTCGGTGGAAGATTGGCGGAATACACCTGGAGCACATCCAGGGGACAATAAAAGGTGCCGCCTCCCTTCATTCAGGGCTGGAGTCGGGTGGAAGAGGACGAGGTCTGGGAGAGGAAAGAGGCGGCCTGAAGAGAGGAAAGGCATTGTGTGTTGGCCTGGACTATTGGGGCGATTGGTGCTGCGGCACTGGGTTGTGCACATTATAACATTTGTAAATATTGTAAAATAAACGTGTGTTGGACTTTAAATGATGTCCATCTGTCTGTGTCCGGGCTGATTCCCACAATATATATTTGCTTTTTTACCTTAACCCATTATACAAATATAACAAGGTAAATATAACATAGAGTACTTCAACTTGTATAATATATGAAAACTGGTGAAATAATACAATAAACAGTAATCTGTGATCTAGATTTACTCCAACTATCCTGTTGTCCCTGATGCACTTGGTGAAAATGTGATTTTTTACTTTAAATTTCTTTATAGAAATGTATGTTTTATTTTTTCTATGTACACTGAAATGGTGAGATATTTACTAAAGTTTTTAATATAAGTAAGCATTTTTAGTTATACTTAAACTATTTAGAACAAGAGAGACAGAGGGATTGAATACAGAAGAGATTAAGACACAGGATGGAATTATAGATACATGACAGGAGCCAAGAAAATCAAACCAGCTCAAGAACCCTTTTAACCATTCATTGTTCAAAGAAAGTGAATGCAAAGGAGAGAATATATGAAATGCTATGTGTCATCATTTAAAACCAAACATTTTTCCAGGGTTATAAAATAGTTGCAACCCCCTAGCTCAATACTTGATAGTTGCTTCTTAACACCCACTCCTTCAGGTGTAGTGACTGAACATCCATCAAACTTTCAAAGCAAGCTCTTGGATCTGGATGGAGATTGGCAATCCTCATAGAAGCTGAAAGTCACAGACTCTTATTTTTTAAAGTGAACCAGTAGCACTTGTTATTGTGCTATGTGCCTTCAACAGCTATTTGTAGTCAACATCCATTTGTATAAAAAAAAAAAAGAATTTAAAAAGTCAAACTTGGGGCAATTTCTTTCTTCAATGTTCAAGTATCTTTCTGTTACCAACTTGAGTACTGGAAATACTGTTCATAAGGGTAAAAGAGACATTTCTCAAGGACTGTGTATCCCCTACACAATATAAACCCTTGTTTTTTCATCCATTTTTTAGCAAAGGCACTACAGTATTTACAGTATTCTCATTTATTGTTATTTTTCCACTTTTAATGTTATTGATGTTATGCATCACTTTACAATGAATAAAAGACATATCAGTCATGGACACAATAATAATAATAATAATAATGAACAAGAATAATTGTGTGTGACAAGGATGGATAGGATTAGCAATTAGTACATTAGAGGGTCAGCTCAAGTTGGAATTTTAGAAGACAAAGTCAGAGAGGCGACACTGCGTTGGTTTGGACATGTGCAGAGGAGAGATGCTGGGTATATTGGGAGAAGGATGCTAAGGATAGAGCTGCCAGGGAAGAGGAAAAGAGGAAGGCCTAAGCAAAGGTTTATGGATGTGGTGAGAGAGATCATGCAGGTGATGGGTGTAACAGAAGAAGATGCAGAGCACAGAAAAATATGGAAGAAGATGATCTGCTGTGGCAACCCCTAATGAGAGCAGCCGAAAGAAGAAGAAGAAGTCATGGACACAATAATACTACTTCCCATACATTTATGCTTCATATTAATCTTAACACCCTTCCTTGCTAGTTCAGAGAACACTGTGTGATAAGGGAACCTACTATAAAGTAGTCCTTCATAAAATTTAAATGTCAGTTAAAAGAAAATCATGTTGGTTATTTTAGAAAAGAATTAATGCGTTCTTCCCAAATTTTGAAATGCATTTGACTGTTCCTCTCAGAGCATTTTCCAATATTAAGTAAACAACTCCCTTTATAAAGTGACACCTATAGAGTTATGAAGAATATTTTGCTTTTCATGTGTTCAGATCTGTTCAGCTTATTCTGACATTCAGCTGCCAACTAAGTGTGTTTTTGTCATGCAGTTAGTTTATCAGCTAGTCTTACAACTAACTACAGTAAGCAGTAAGCTTTTCATGTTCTAGCTTCTGTTGGATCTTCTGCTGTGTATTAAAAGGATTCCTGAACAAACATATCAAGAAAGCCTGCTTCATTACAGGGCGAACCCTAGACACAGTGGAAGCTGTTGTGCCAAAGAGGAGGGTGGCAAAATCAAATGACATCAAGAAAAATCCCCTCCATCCCCTCCCTCTGTTCTAAGAAGCACCTCTGGGGGTCTTTTCTACACACTGCTATCAGGCAATTCAATGCATCCACCCGATGTACTCCTTAAGTTTATGTATTTTTCTTTAATGATTGATTGTCTGTATTATTTGTCCTGTGAGTATCACTGTTTTTTTATGTTTCTATTGCTGTATGCATCTGAATTGCCCCATGAGAGTAATAAAGTTTATTTAAATTTATCTAATTCTAAATAAATGCATACAATCCTGCTAACTTGTTAAACATAATGCCTCATTTTGAAAGTTAGTATAGACCGACTTTGATTGAATGATTACACGAACGTTACAACTAACACTGAAAAAAGTGAACACTCTTGCCTGTGTCTGTTCTTTTCCTCATTGATCCAGAACATTGCCTCCCCAAAAAATCCACACATATTATATGACATACAAAAAATCCTAGAAAATATTAATAAACTCTCTGAATGTCCAGGAGAGGGTTGGGACAGACTTCATAAGTTAAAAAAGAAAATGCAAAAAGAGAAATAACTGTAAAATGTTTACTTCACGGGTGAACAAAGTCGGTCCTGGAGGGCTGCCAGAGCTGCAGGTTTTTGTTCCAACTGAATTGCTTAATTAGAAATCAATTCTTGCTAATAACATGTTATTTCATTTCAAGGCTTGTTAGTGTTTTAATTCTGCCATGTCATGTCATCGTGCAGATTTTTTTTGTTTTCCTTTCCAAGGATATCATCCAGATGATTTGAAGCCTAAAAGTAATGATTCATTCTCATTCCTTCACTTTTTTTCTCTCTACAGTTTCCTTCCAAATATTACATTAAACCAGATAGTCCACAATGAACACCCACAGGTGTAAACGGAAACAAGGCACACGGAGAACTGATGGATCCTATGTCACTTGCAACCTATTGTTGATAAGGAACAACTAAAACCAGCAAATTCAGCTGTTTAAGACTAAAATAAGCAATTAAGAGTGGGAAATCTTAACAAGCAAGACAACTAAAATAAATCTTGTAAATGCTGCATGAGCAGTAACTGCTTCATCGTCAATAATTGCCTTCAAATTAAGAAATTGGTTTGGAATAAAAAACCTGCAGCCACTGTAGCTCTACAGGACTGATGTTGATCACCCCTGGTTTACTTAAAGCATGACATTATTAAATGGGGAAGCCAGGTTGTCATTTCAATTATACTTTTTTAATATTTATTTTGGGATAACTGTGTCTCCTAAATAAAAAATATTAAAGAATAGTAAAGTCACAATAAATTGCTTTTGCTCAGTTGTTTGAGCTCTTTCAAAATGGAAATGCAGCACTTATGTTGTTTTTCCAAGGCTCTTAAAATGGCCACATCACATTAACTGTAGAAACATTTAGAACAATCCAAGTACTTTGAATTGTATTAATGGTGATTATTGTCTCAGCTGTAAAGAAAAGAGTGGGTACAGAGCACTCCATAACTAAAACTGTTGGACAGTCATTCTGTTTAATCTTGTTAAGTTGAGGTACTGTACTCCATTTGATCCATGTTCCTACAATGTGTGAATGTTTCTTTTTTCTCACTGTATCTTTTGGTATACTGTTCTGCTCCTTAAATCTTGATGTGTGCCAAATGCTGTGCCATTACCCATCCTGGGGACCCCATGTCACTGCATGGTTTTGTTGCAACCAGTTTCATCATCAGTGAGTCATTTTACCTGTAATTGACCTCTTTTAATGGGCTCTTTTCTTTTTTTCTTATTTTGACTTCAGAACAGCACACGAGTATGCATTTATGACACATTTAGAAATACTTGTATTTCTGTTATAGCATAAACTCATAAAGGAATATTCCACACAAAAATTATACTTTTATATGTTCTTTACGTCATGTGTTTTGTTGAGATAGCCAAGAAACATTTTCAATCTCATGTTTTCATGGAGAACAGAGATAACAAAAAAAAAATTATATAATTCACGTCAATGCTGACCAATGCTGTACAATAGTAAACAAGATGAAAAATGTCCAAAATGACTTCATGCTACTTGTGCTGCATAATCCACATGTCACTTATCCAGTCATTTGCTTGCAGCATGCAAAACACATGCATTTTTTGCAAAAATATTGTTAAGTATACTTAAAAAAATCATACATCATAAACGTGAAACGCAGTATACATGGGATTCAGTTTTTGAATTAAAGAGTTGTCACTCACTCTCATTCATTTGTCAAGAGTCCTGTCTATCTCACTATTTGCTCCCTCTTGTTTCCTCACATTAAAGACTTTTTTGGATGGAAATAGTTTTACACCAGGAGGTAGGGTAAGGTAATTATTACTAGGAGACTTCTGTAATTATAGTCCCATTCGATCGCTCACATCGGTAAGTTTATACAGATTGCACATTCATGTCTCAGTAAAAATTACAACCTTTTGAAGAAAGTCCCTAAAAATAACCCCAGGTTAAACTAATCCCTTGTAAATCAACATTGTAGTAAATTTTTGGCAATTCATGTGAACTAGCACTTCTGTTTCAGAAATGGAGGCAATCGAAAAACGTATCCATTTTCTATGCAATCCACATTGATTACTTTCAAACTGATTCATACTGCATCAGTCAAGTGGACGACTTTGAAGACAATGAACCTCCAAACACAGTATTCTTATCAGACGACTCATGCTTGTGGCATTGTTAGATAGACAACCCACTTAAGCCTTCCAATTCTACATACATAATGTTTAACAACAAGAACCATTGTTCTCTTGTTTCTTTCAATTAATAGTGAATTCATTAACAATTTTACACCAACAAATTTGTTTATATTTTAGTTGTTCTCTCAACATCTAAAGTTCATTGCTACTTTTATGAGATGCCATAGCAAATTTGTTTGCACATGTAATGAAAGATTTATAGTCCCTTCTCTTTTAATCTCTTTTGCAATTTGGTTATTCGTTGTAGTCGATTCTATGTATCCTGCACCACCAAAAATAATATTACTGGGAATCAGAAATGCTTCAACATTTAATAGTGAGAGCTAGTACCATAATTTTAGAATGCAGGGCCAATGCCACTTTGTTTGTCATGCTTAATGCAATCCCCTGCACTTTTGTTTCAGGCATTTGATACATTCTCACCATTTTGTCCAGTCTGTAAAAGACTCCTTGACACAAGAATATTTCTTGCACAACTCTTTAAATACAAGTATGCCCTCGCTAGCCGAATGGTTTTGATAAGACTTGGTTTGGTAACACCAGTCATCCTAAACTGAGATGAGACACATGGTTGCTGACATGATTGTTTTCTTGGTATAGGGAGTAGAAATTGTTACTTACTGTTGCCAAAATGCAAAAATGCATGTGAATGTTTTGAGGTGATGACATTGCGTAACCATAGAAGGCACACCTATCTCTAATTTTTCCAGACATATTACGTGCAAATAAATGAGAAATATTTCCAATGTGGTTTGGTAGCAGAGACTTCACTGACATATGTCCTAAAAGCTTATATCGTCCGAATAGGTGTTAAGCCCCAAAAGGCAATCACCAAGCCTGTGAGTATGACTATAGTTATTCTTGATTAATCTACAGTTATTCTTTTCTAGTCTACACCAGGGTTTAAACTGTTGTCGTTCTTTTAAACTAAAAAAACACATCCCCAACACATAAATTATAGGGAACTGAAAAAATTAACAATAAAGATAACCATTCACCTCCTTTAATCCCATTCCTGCTAAATCTGATTACAGGGTCCACTATAGCCAGCCATACTCATGAGATTATAATGCTCAGCCTTGTGCTTAATCCAATTGCTTAGTTTTTGGCTCAGGCACTTTCTGTGTTAAGTACACAAGTCATTTCTGAGTTTGCATTGGATTACTCTACACACTTTGGATTTTCTACTCTGTACTAAAATGGCTGTAGATCTGGGGCTTCCCATGAGTGTGACCCGGCATGAGACGGAATCCATGGAGATTAATGTTTCTCATTAGGGTAACAAATGAGTGTAAGTAGAGTATATTTACAGAGAATGCAGCCTGTTCTAGACTTAGCTTCAAATTGCAATACTTACACACTACAGTGGTACTATGATTAGCAGTGATGCTGCAAAACATGAGGATCTTGGATTCAGAACATTCAAAACGTCATTTGTCATCATGTCAGAGGTTTATGTTGCTAAGAACAAAATACAACATGCTCAAATACTGCTTCATTGCAGCTTCAATGAGTATTCTCAATAAGGCTTATTAGACAGCCACAGGCTTAACTTGTGGTCTCCTATAATTATCATTTGTTTAGTCTTTATTGTGCATTACTGGAATGGGATACATATGCTACAATTTCAGTGACTGCTACTATAAGTTTATTTGTTTGATTGTTGAGTCGTCTAGCTATAATAAGCCTACTCACAAAGCAGATTTTCTTCTTTGCACAATCATAAATGAATGTTCCATATCTGATTAGCATTTTTGTGGAGTCTGTGCATTCTCTTCATGTTTATATGAGTTTTCTTTGGCAATGGTAGTTTTCCTCTCACATACCATACAGATGTGCGTTATGTTAATCTTTGACTCTAAATTCACCTTTATCTGTAGGTTGGTGCTGTGGTTTCATTCTGGCTTGGTTTCTGCCTTGCACCCAGTGCTTCCTAGGTAGGCTTAGGCATCACATAACTCTGTAATAGAATGAATAATCCCAGAATATGGATAGAAGTATGACTCTGTTTAAACATATAATATATGATCCAGAGAACATGAAAATTTACATTTTGTAGAATTAATCAATCTTTGAAGAGACATAAGTGTGTATAGATGCTATTCTAAAGCCTGTTGTCTTTCAGGTACATTGAAAGACAGTTGCTGAGATCTGCTAAACAGACACGTTCTCCACTCAGGCTAAAGTTAAGTAACTGCCCCATTATGTATGTGTTGCTGCATATACTCCCTTTTATCTTATAATTGGTGATTCTAGCTCCACAGCATAGATTTTCAATTAGTTCTCATTCATGACTCTTTTCTGTAGTGCTTATTGCTGTTAATTGCTTACCAATTATCTTTTCTTGGAGATGTTTAAGTGTTAGCTGTTCAGTTTCTATTTAGATCAAATCTGTATTGAGCTGTCCTCTATCATGTGTGTATGTTTCTTCTTGATTACTGTCCTGTCTGTCTACACATAAGCTGTTGCTGGGTAATGGCTAGGTCCGGACTAGAGGCTAATTTTGTTAAATCTCACTTCCACATAGCGCCAACCTCAGTCCGGGCTGATCCTGCTGGTAGCACTAAACATTGAGGTAGGAGCAATAGCATCATTCATTATTGATATCACCACCAAGAAAATGAACTGCACTTTTTGTAACTAATAATGACAGCCTCAAGTGAGGTAGCATTTGCTTAGTCTTTGACTTCTGCAATTTAGTCTCACGAATAGCATTTCTTGCAAATATTGCTTTTCTAACAAATATCACACCTTCACTTTGATACTTTTTACGCTAATACATGTGTGTATCTTTACATATTCTTATATGTTTATTTTGAGCTTTCACTTACATATTATAACTACACATATACAGTACAACAACAACATCTGTAACATCTGTGGTGAAATAAATTTGGTGGAGCTGCTACAAGGAATGTCGCTCAGATATACCAAATATTGTTTCAATTATGAATGGGACAGCTGTGAGTCTCATTACATTATAAAGAATGGGCCACTCTGTAAGCATTTGGGTGTAGAGGATATAAACCACTTGTAAACCCAATAAATATATTTTTGCCTATTGTGCATAACAAACTTGGACTGATGAAAATTTTTGTGAAAGCAATTAACAAGACATCTTAAGAATTTTGATATTTGAGACAGATTTCTCCACAAACAACTAATGTCAAGATTAAGAAAGACATTTTGATTGGTCCACAAATCAGACGCATCATCAATGACAGGCAATTTGAAGATCTGCTAGTAGGACCAGAGGAATTCACGTGGAAGGCATTTAACACTAGAATTACCAAAGCCTACAAAAAAAACTCTGAAATCTGGCCCACCTTAAATCCCTTCGCACCTCTCCGTCAGCGTCTTTTGTCTTGTACATGTGCTGATCAAGACAAGCAGCAAGCAGCCTACTATTCCATCCCCCCACCGCCGCAAAACGGGCACAAAGTTCTCCCAGTTCCAGCCTTCATTATCTGGGAGTGAAGATCTGGAGTATAGAATGAAAATAATAGATCGTTATTTGGAACACATGCATCTCATGTGTGTTCCGTTTCTACAATAATCTGTGTAAACAGAAACGTTTTCAAACGTTCAAAATGTACGCATAAACTATATAATGTGTGAAGCCTGAAGTACAACGATCAAATAAACACTTTCACAAAAGGTTCAAGAATGATGCAACAGCTTCCATGGTCTAATGGTAAGAATTGCTGACTTGTAATCAAGAGTCCCCCGGTTCGATCCTGACTGCTTCGTATATTTACCGTTTTGAGTAGTGAGCTACTCTTATTGTTAATATTATACAATAAAAACATACATTTGATTTGCGTCTGGTGTAAATTGATAGTACTTGTAAAAGTCTGCAGGTTTTTTTTCTAAACTCCAGCACTTCACTCCCAGATAATGAAGGCTGTAACTGGGAGAACTTTGTACCCATTCTGCGGCGGTGGGGGGATGGAATAGTAAGCTGCTTGCTTACTTGATCGGCACATTTACAAGACAAAAGATGCTGACGGAGAGGTGCGAAGGGATTTAAGGTGGGACAGATTTACGAGTTTTTTCATAGGCTTTGTTAATTCTAGTGTTAACGATGGTGTTGAGAACTTTCCTGGCAATTGCAGAGGAGCAAATTACATCCAGCTTTATAACAACATGCTTCAAGCAAACAAAACAATAAAGTGCAACATGTCAACATAGATTAATCTTCTGCATTCACACTTGGACTTCTTCCCTGCTGATGTTTGTGCCAAATAATGAATAAGACATTGAAATGATAGAAAAATGGCATCAGGGCAAGTGGAATCCATTAATGCTGGCTGACTATTGCTGGACACTGAAACAAGAAGCATCAGGTGCTAAATACAAATGAAAATCAGCAGCAAAACATTGTTTGCTCAATTGAACTAACCCAATGTGTCTGCATCATAAAATAATTAAAAATGCTAAATTCAATAAAAGTTGAGTTTCTCAAAATTCCTACGTGGTACATTCAATCTGAAACTATGTATGTATTGAGCTTGAATCTCTCTATCCCCTAACACAAACCACCACCAATTTTCAGAAAGCAAGTGTTGTGAAGTGTTTATAATCTAATTAAATAAATCATTACTGTAGACAGTAGTAATGCAGTCACATAAAATTAAATCCAGAGGTCAGTTGTTTGAGAACAAAGAACTCATGTTGATGTGTATGTCTATTAATTTGCTGAAAATATACAGTATATTAGGGGGTTCTGCATTAAAAAGGCCATGAGTTAGGTAGCATGTCAATGCAAATTGAGGTCATTTTCATGTCTCAGGACTTGATTTTTTGGTAGTACATAGTGTCTATGTTTGAAATGACCTTTATATTTCTGGCAGGTTTTGCCTACATAATGAAATTCACTTAGCTTAAGATGTACTGTATGGGAGAGCACACTAAAGGCATTGATGATATATGCGGTCACAGTCCACTGAAATCAGAGTGAATATTAGGTTCCATATCACTCTCCAGTCTCTAGCACAAGTATAAAAGATTGTTTCAACAACTTTATCTTTAGACTTACTGAGAATTTTTTTATGTATTAAGTACATATTTAATCCATTATAATTCAAATAACATTTATGCTTTCATTACAGTGGGGAACACTTACAGAAAAAACGTTCATGTAAAAACTGGTTAATTTTAACATAGTAACAAATGATTTAAAGTAAATAATGGAAAACTTATTTAATTATACTTTACCAAATGACAACAGTAAGCACTTTTTATTACCGAGTCTGATGACTTTATTAGAGATTAGAGGGCCTTTTACTATAATGAAATATTGATAAAGTAAAAACATCTCATTTATATAGAGGACCTTTGAAAAAGCAAAATTAAAGATACAGATTTTATTTTGTTTTGTATACTAGAGCCACAGGAGGTTTCAGTTAGGGGATAAGTAAACACACAGAGTGAGGCTGCTTAACAGATACTGTATGTGATGTTAAATCTGTGTGTAATGTAATCACTGAACACTGCTTTATTAACTTCAAACTTTATGCTATTAACTACAGGATCTGTAAAAAAATATGTGTGTGTATATATATATATATATATATATATATATATATATATATATATACAGTTTATATATATATACAGTATACAGTATATATAGCTAGAGGTCCACAAAGGGAGAAAATGTGTCACATATCCATCCATCCAGCCATCCATTTTCCAACCCGCTGAATCCAAACACAGGGTCACGGGGGTCTGCTGGAGTCAATCCCAGCCAACACAGGGCACAAGGCAGGAACCAATCCCGGGCAGGGTGCCAACCCACCGCAGGACACACACAAACACACCCACACACCAGGGCCAATTTAGAATTGCCAATCCACCTAACCTGCATGTCTTTGGACTGTAGGAGGAAACCGGAGCGCCCAGAGGAAATCCACGCAGACATTGGGAGAACATGCAAACTCCATGCAGGGAGGACCCGGGAAGCAAACCCAGGTCCCCAGGTCTCCCAACTGCGAGGCAGCAGCGCTACCCACTGTGCCGCCGTGTCACATATCTTAAAATATTTTTTATATTCATTAGCTTTTGACAAACTACCACGTGTCATCATCAGTGGAAAATTATTAGACATACGCGAATCAAAGGTAATATATAGTATGTGATGGGCGGGAGTGGTGGAGGAGGGAGATGTTTGTCTCACATATACTGCTGGGCATGCATTGCATGGAATGCTGTAAACTGAATTTCTTCTCTGTGGTGAGTTTTTTGCTTTTCACATTGAAAAGGAGAGTCAGTAAAATGTTTAATGCATCCGTTCATTTCTTTCTTATCATGAATTTCCTTGTTTATCGCAAGGAATATTATGCAGACAAAATACTACACTTTTCTAGCAACCACCCTTCATCGCATAAAAAGAGTTATGTTAGGACTTTGTTCAAAAGTATTAACACCCATTATAACATAATGGACACAAAAAAAGAATGAAAGATGTTATCTTTTTGGTTTATTCACATCAAACAGCTACCCTAAGACATTTATGAAGCACTGCCTATATCGGGGACACCGCAGACCCCAGCACAACAGTCGACTCGAACTCGGTCCCCCACTATACCTACCACACCTTCCCTTATCATTGTGCTGTGTCTGAAAGTGCAGGACGCGCCCTGTCCAGATCTGGGATCAAGATCAAGAGCACAAACTGGCAAACACTTCACAGACTGTCCTTTTAAATGCCAAAAGCAAAACATACACCAAAGAGACAAGTTTACAGCATTACATGCAGTGCATGCCTAGCAGTATATGTGAGACAAACAACTAAAATTCTCGCAACATGTATACAGGAACATTGTAATGCCATCCGAAGGAAGGGCCCATGGTCTTGATTTGCATTCAAACAAGTTCCACTGGACACACGTTTAACTGGAACACTGTGAAAGTAAAATTCAGGGCCAATACTAAGATCCAGAGAGGTGGCTGAATCATGGTTCTCTAATGAAAACACCATTAACAGACACTTGGACTTGAAACCAGCATATGCAGACTTAAAATGAAGAACATCCAAATAATAAAAAATACTTTATGACCAACACCTTCTGAACCCCACCTTATTAACCCCCCCCCCAACAACCTCCCCTTCCACCCCCACCCTTCACCTGCTGGACATTGCCTTTGACACCTGTATGTCTAATCATTTTCCTCTGATGATGACACCTGGTGGGTTGTCGAAAGCTATATATGGAAGCAAAGGTCTGTAATATATACATATATATATATATATATATATATATATATATATATAGTGGCATGTGGCTGGCGTACATGCCCAGCCGGGACACCCCTGCACACTATATTCAGGGGGAGCAGCCCTGGACACTGCAATACCTCCCCCTGGACGCTAGATGGCCGCCCCCCCTGGGGTGGAGCAGTGCCTCAGTTTCCCACAGGGCTCCCTGGGAATTGGAGTTGGGCGCAGCCTTGTTGGGTCCTGCAGGCACCGCCAGGGGGTGCTGTGTTTGGGACTCCTGAGCCCGTGTGGGCAGCATATTCATCTCACCCTGCAGTGCAGCCGGAACTTGGTGATCAAGCACCTGGAGCACTTCTGGGTGAACTATAAAAGAAGCCAGCGACCACCACTCAGCGGCCAGAGTTGGGTGGGAGGAGGACAAAGCTTGCTGAGGAGGAGTGGTGGTGCCGAGAGGAAAGAGAAGTGCTTTCGTGTTTCATTGTGTGCTGTGGTTGGGACTGTGTATTGCCTGTGGGACACTGGGAAGACGTGCGCCCACAGGGGAAGAAAAGTAAACAGTTTATTTATTTTACACGTGCCTCCAGTGTTCAATTTGTGTCGGGTCGGGGCGCTATATAGCATCATCTTATAATATATATATATATATATATATATACACACACACATTTTATTTATTTTTCATTACCATAACAATGCTACAGCCAAGTCTGCCCTCTAGGTCCATTTATTTAACCCTCACAATGTCTTGATTCCATGCTGTGCCTTACAGGTGTCCTGGATATCAAACTTCTCATCCCAAATCCATTTTATATTGATGAACCATCTGAACCTGTAGTACTGAAGTTAGAAAAGATGATGTTTAGAATGTTATTATGGGTTGTCAACAAGCAGAGCACCTTAAATGCAATGATAAATCGATTAAAGTAGATGGTAAATCAAAACTGACACAAAGGACTCTGAAGTTTTCAAAATGTGTATCAGCTGCACAAAAATACGATATTTGGAAAAATTTAATTTTTGTAAAGCCACAGGTCCCATTATCAAAAAACCTTCACATTTCTGAGCTGGAAAAAATCCATTTAGGGTATTTGTATGGGTTGTAAATACATAAATGACCCTAAACGGAAAGTAAAATCTGCTGAAATATGTTGTTGTTGTCAAAACAGATTCAAAGGCAGTGCTGTTCGAAGCCCATGTAGATTCAAGGTGCAATGCTGGCACCCCCCAAAACATCATGCCAAAAAAATTGCACCAACAACGGGTGGAAAATCACAGCTGCCTTTGTTTAATGCAGTTGCCTACAGCAATGGCAAACTAAACATTCGGAAAATGCAGGCAAAATAATAAATAATAATAACAGGTATAATAAATATCTTATACAGGTGCCGTGAGGCAAATACACAATTAAAAATACATGAATGTAAGAATTAAAAAGAGTACATTTAACTAACTACGTACAGTACATTATAAATTAAACCACTTAAACATAATGTAAAAATAATTGCAGAGCTGACATGTAACATAGGGACTGACTACTGAAATGACATAAATGACATTGCTATAAAATACACCTAAGGAGTTGCCCCATTACATTTTATTATAATATTACTGACCCGTGTTACATTAAGTGATGAGGAATATAAACACAATAAAACCATGGGGGATATTCCCAGTTGACTTAATATGGCCATGCAGCATGCTTAGGTAGTAGGATTCATTACATACTGTAATTATTATGACATTACATTAATGTGCAATCTTTTCCTTAGAACTTTTCTGATCACACCAAACTACCCTAACTGCAACCTTGACACATTATCCATCCCTCCAGAAAAGGCACACATTTTTAAGGGTGTAACGGTCATGTAGGATGCAGATTGTTAAAACGGCACCTCCTAGAAGATGTCTAGAGGATGTGGCAGTGTTTAAAAGTGTACGGCAGATGCACAAAAATGAAACACTTGGAAATATTTTTGCTTTTTTTAAAGTTAAGTTTTAACTAAAAGACTTCTGATTTCAGTTCTGAAAATATGACATTTAGGATGTTTTTATGAGTTGTGAATAAATGTCACGGAAAATGCAGTGTAAAATCCTTTAAAGTCATGGTGGCATGGTGGGAGATTTGTTACTGTTTGTTAATGGGGGGAATATAGGAAAATTCACAAAGTTTTATTTTAAATACATTCATTTTATGGGACTTCTATTCCTTTTAATTACAAAACTGGGCTGAGTTTGACTAGACAATGTTGCAAGTGTTAAGCAAGCTCATTTTTCATTGTCCAAGATTATGGATTCATCCCTCCAACAACTTCAGTCTGGCACTCTTAGTATTTTCTGCCATTCAGTTCATGACTCATTGCTTTTAACCTTTCGATTTTGTTTACAGTTTAAGCATCTCAATGTGGGTGTCAGCACTTCTAGTTAATGTTCCTGGCAATTGTTATTTCAATCTTTGTTTCAGCTTCACTTATCGACTCTTTTAGTGATGTTTCTGTGTGTTACACATTGACTCTTATTACAGTTTCTTGATTGCACATGCATCTCTTGGTCGGCTTAGCTCCATTCTAATGGTTACTCATATTCCCCTTTGTCAGTAGATAACTCAAGGAAATAAAAAAACAAAACAAATGGACTGTATCTATGCTGCAATACAGCAGATTATTTTAAAATAACTGTGTCTGGCTTAATAGTCATTAAGTTTGGTGTGTTTTTGAATTTATGTTTTTGACCAATGGGTTACACTTTTTGCTTTGTTTTCTTGACTTCCATCCACATCTCAAATTTCTTCAATACTCTGCCTTCACCTATATCTTTTATTCTTGTTTGCCTAGCTCAAGTCCCTGTCCTACTATTGCATAACTTTGTATTCTTCAACTGATGATTTCACTTTTAAAATTCACCATTGAATAGTATCCCTGGACACTGTATTTAAATGTTCCAACTTTTTCACAGAAATTAAACTTAAGGACCATTCTAAGAGGAAAGGAGAAGTGTTGTGTTCCACATTTAGCAGAGTGCCATTTTGCAAGTCTTTGTTTCATTTTATTATTTTGTTTTTTTGTTCATGCTGATTCAGAGTGAGATGGCTAAGGCAGGTAATCCTCTGGTCAGGTAGGGCCAGCTGAGTTAGAGAAAACCTTGCAGACTTTACCATAAAACATTTCTGTTTAGTTCTTTCTCCAAGGTGGTGTATAGGGAATGTCACAAGGTTTTACCACCACAGCCCGCTTCCTTTCTTTTGTCTCCTGTTCCTGCTAATATCCTTGGAGACCCAGAAGCACTTTTTATTGTATCTGTTGTATCATTACAGTGAACTTCTAAGACATTTTTGAAAACTTCACACCATATGGTCTTTAGAGCCTTGAATATTATTAAGTATTGGTTCCCTCAGGATACAAAGTAAGTTATTTCTTTCATACATAACCTGGTTGAACTTCTTTAAATGTGAACCAGGTACTTACATGAATTCCCAGCACTAACAATGAAAACCACATTTACATAATAATATGTTTCTTCTCTTCTTTTCCATTATAATGTATTTATTCCTTAAAATAGTTTGTGATTTATTCAGTGGTTAAAAGTACATAAATGTGTTTGGCTTATGCTTCAATGGTCATTGATTTACAGCTCTAGAAAATCATGTAAATGATGGTATTCATATAATAGTTTCTAGGACTTTTAAAGCTGTTTTTCTGCTTAATAATGTACCTTTTGAGAGTACCTACTGCTCTCTAATATTAAGAGTGCTCATTCTGCTTTAACACAGCATTCACGGTGCCCATCATTGCTTTGTTCAATGTAATATTTATCAACCATTTTTAAACTATGATAGCACTTTTTTCTTCTCTGACAACAAATAAGAACTACATTTTGTGAAAAAATATAAATTGTGAAATAATCCTTTTTACCCACTGGTAAAAAAAAGGTGTGATATAGTCCTCCCTAAAGATTTTTTCCGGTCTTAATCAATCACAATTTAATAAATTATATTGATATTATTATTTATTAGAGTATAAAAACTATATAATGATTACAATTTATGACAATTTATTTTAAAAAACAGGCAGTACTATTAAAATTCAAAACACTTAACATGCATTCAAATGGATATAAAAGGATTAAATATCAAAAGAACAGATACTCTAACCAAATAGTAGATTGACAAGGAAAAGAATAAATTTATATAAGAATAATACAGAAACTTAGAATTAAGTGTTACGTATTAAGAATACAAATGTGATTTTAATATCTTACAGCTGTAGTTTTTAGCCTGAATAAATGTCATACAAAATGTATATTCCCTACAGAGATCAAGTGTAACCACAATCTATTATAATCTTTCTGTGAGAAAAAATGAGATTAGTGTTTTTAGAACATTGTACAAAAATATTTCAGGGTGTAAATTACTTAGGCACCCTCATGACTGCAGCTTTGTCTTGTTTTTCACTAGAGCTACATGTTAATACTAGACAAAGATCCTGTTTTGACAACGTAAGGAGAAATGGGCACGAGTTTGTGTCAGCAGTGTATGAAAAACAAATGATAAGTAACGAAGAAGTTGTTTTGTAATGATTGTAGTCCGCTTTACTCATTACTGTACAGGCTTGTACTGTTAGTTGATGAATTTTCCAGGCCTATAGTATAATATTGAATGATGAATGTTCCAGTACAATATGGAATAGTAATACGTATAAGCACCACAAACCTGATATAGGTGTATTGAATGAATGCGTAATTGAATCAGAATGCGTAATTAGGCCTCGAGCTGTAGTCGAAATCGCCTTTCAGGCCTCTAGAGCTTTAATCGAAGTTGCCTTTCTCTTTGAATTTTTTGCGCCCGTAAATCCGCCGCCTGCTGCGATGTTGGGGTTGGATGTCGGTCTCGTAAGGTTTTTTGGGCAGCTGCGCAGAAGGCGACTGTGCATTCAGCTTCGGACGTGCGCAGAAGGCGACTGCGCGTTCGGCTTCGGACTGACGTGAGTGAGTGAGGAGGCAGGTGAATTATGTATTAAGATGATTGATAAATCAGACTATTTTTAGATATTTGGTTGAATCAGAGACTAAATTATCTAAATTGATATATATGGTACCTGTAGGAAACAGGTAATAGAGTAATTAAAAAGTCTCTGTATTCACGTATGAGTGAACATCTCTTCACCGGGCTCACTCTTTCGATCGTGTTTCCGTATTGTCTGCTTCTTATACTCTTTCATTATTTTCAAGGTGGCTTTCTCACCTACTATCTGGTTTTAAACTTACGTTCTTTGAAGGTGACAACATCAGCATGTCTCACACACCTTTACTCCACCTTGTGCGTCTCCCAGTCGCAGTTCCTCTTACAGATCACCAAATACAAACTGACCAATCACACCAAAGCCAAACTGGCCAATCAGATTGCTCAGAGGGAGTGAACACACAGACCTTAGTGTTTTATTATACAGTAGATAGATACACTGGGTAGGCATTTCCTAGAGGCAGATTTAAATACCATAATAATAATAATACAGTCACTTTCCATGTAATTTTTTGGGTGTTTGCTTCTATTTATACACACCATCATTATTTTTATGCTTCATTTCTATATGTAACATATAACATAAAAATGAGGAACTTTTGAATTTGTTATAGCTTACTGTACCTAGATAGGATTTACATTACATTTATTTTTGTCATGCTTCTTTAATTTTGATACTTATTTAATTTTCCTGCTACACACCAGAATGTTTACTTTGGTAAATATTTGAAACATTCTGATTTTGTCTTTCAGTAGGTATCTAAATATCTGCTCATATTCTCAATCTTTACTATACTAACACGAATAAATGCACATTCTTCTGCCATGATGCTTACTTTTACTTTCCTGTTTTAGTTTTTGCTCACCCTCTTAAACAGAGTTTTAGTTAAAATTCACTGCTCTGATCTTGTACATGGCTGCTAATTCCAGATGATAGACTTGTTCCTACTTTTTGTTCTTGCTTCGCACATCTGTCGTTTACTTTGGAACACTGATGTTCTTAGAAATTCAATGCTGACCTTTTCAGCTAATAATTTTGGGCTCAGAACTATCCTGCTTCATTTTTCTAAATACACACATTTTAACTATAAAGTATTCTGTATATGCATGTATCAGTTATCTAATTGTTATGCTTATGCTTATTTTTCAATACATATAACATAGTTATTATGATAGCTCTTTTATGGAGCTTACTGTTTTTGTATGTATGTTTTTGGTATGCTTTATATATAAATTCATGACTTTATCTGCTTTTATGGTATGCTATGCCTCTTGTATCAATTAGTAGGAATGACACAAAAGTCAGATTGTCATTTTCTGAATAACTGTAAGTTTAATGGATTAAACAGAAATTGTAGGTATTATCTTTGATAAGTCTATGTTTACCAAACATATTAACTCATTATCTGAAATCAGCATTTTCCAGCAAAATATGGAGAATTCAGGAAATATTAACAATCCTTCATTTTCTGCACAATTTGTTGTGTTGTAGATGTAATGTTAAATGGATAGATTTTCTATTTTCCCCTTTCAATCTACACTCAATAACTGATAGTTACAAAGTGAAAATATGTTTTCAGAAATGTTTGTTAATTTATTAAATATTTAAAAGTGAAATCTCTCATGCATATGCTTTCGCAGACCCTTAATTCAGTACTTTGTAGGAAGCCCTTTGAAAGAAGTTACAGCTGTTGAATCTAATTGGGTCATAATTTAGCTTACAGAATCAAGTTTTTATTTATTACTTCTACACATAGAATTGAGACACTGGACAGTATCTTGATATAATGCCAAGATGCCTACTGTTTGCTCAGAGCACTATCTCTTTTATATATTTTACCTTCATACGATGCCACAGACTATCAAAGTCCATTACACATCAAGCAAGCAAATTTCCCACATCTGCTAAATTCCCCTTTCTAATACTGCTTGTTTATCAATTTCTGTCTCAAAGGTCAATGCAGTGCCTGCTATTAGTAATACCTAGTATGATATTATACTACCTTAACAGTTTTAAGATTTATACTGATGAGCTTTAGAAAGCAAAACAAAAAAACAAAACCAAAAAAAAAACACAAAATAAACATTAACAAAAAAACACATACAATAAATTCACACATAAAACAAATTAGAAAGAAAAAGGAAGTAGGCTGTCAAAACAGAAATGAAATTATAAGGGAATGTTGAGAAAAGGAGAAAGGAGCCTGAATTTTACACACTGACCTTCTATTCATTTTGTTATTTTGCAATTTTATACTACTGTGATATTTTTGTGATATGTAGCATGTTTTGTTCATTTTGTGGTATTTCCATAGTTCAGCTGGTATTATTTTGCCAGAGCTGTGGAAAATCTATAACTTTTTTTTATAGCAAGAACCAAAAGATGCATTCAGGTATTCAGTGGAAAAATCAGAAACGACCTAGAGAGGCAAGTATCAAGCCAGCTTCTGTCAGTTGAGTAAACTTTATTGTTTTTTTGTAATCAACATTCTTTTTGACTCTGACTAAATGTAGAGACAGGGACAACCCTACAGAGAGATTTCGATGCTTAAAACAAAGTGAGTGACATTAGACATCAGTCAAATGAAGAATAACTAAAAATGTTCAGGTACGTTTGGAGTTGGGCTATTGCCATTGTGATGTGACTAATCACCAACAGTAATCGTCACAAATTAAGTTATGGAGAATTTTGTATTTTTATACAAGTAGGAGAAATTATGACAATGTTTCTTTGTTAGTCAGATTTTTGTGGACTAATAAAGGACAGTGTGTAGACAGTGTGGGTTTGGGAGATACAAACCTAGTTATAACATGATGATGGTGGTGGGACTCAGTCAGGTTGAACCTGCAACTGCATATCGACAGTATTTTAATACCACTCTAATCCAGTGTTTCTGAACTACTGGTCATTTCACCGACTGACACTATAATGCATTCCCAGCCCCATCCCAGTTTAACTGAGGGTACAAACCAACCGCATGATTATTTTTCATTTTTATATTCACGCTAATTTCGCCAATTCGATTTCTGGGTGTGGGTCATCAATCAACATCAGTAAGTGTAACTGAGTCATGAGGCCATAAAGGTTCAGAACCACTGCTTCCACGATTGTACACTGCAGGTCCAGTTAAACTTCTAGACACACACTTGGAGCCAGGAGCGATTGGTCTGCCCCTCCAGTGCAGTCGAGTTAGTATTGAAATATCGAATCATAACATTTTACATATTTTGGAAGTCTAACCTGTAATTACAGCGTTAGAGCACAAGAGTTTATCTTTTATTACGTGACTGAAAATAGGCGCTCATTCGAAGCTACTTATTATACTGGCTACATTACTTTTTCGCTTTGACGAAAAAGTACTTTTGTAGCAGTGATGTAAGCAACATTACTGTGTTACACTGATAATTTTTATACGTGCTGAAAGTTCTGCTTCATATATATTGAGCAGTTCTTACTTTACTGTTTGACTAGGACAAATACTACAACACGAAAAATGTCACCACTCCCCAGGATTCTGATCATCAAGTTTTACTAGTCTAACATTTACCTGACCTTGAAATTTCAAGTCTCTTTGACCATTAAAATGAAATGTTTTTCAAAATGATATTTAAGCTATCTTATGATGTTATCATTTTACTGCTCAGACTTGTGTGCTGTTACACTTGAAACCTGTTTATTATCTCTGATGGGAGGTTTCAGTTGAATACGATTTATCTTTAAAAAAAAAAAAAGAAACGAACAACATACCGGATCAACCATATTAATTTAACAAATATGTGTTCTGCATTTACTCCTACGTGAAGTCTATCTTTTCATATTAACAGTGTGCTTTTTCACGAGATGTTTACATTAAAACTGCATTTTTGTCCGTAAATAATGTGTGGAGTTGTGAGTGATGTTTTGCAGTGATGGAGCCTATGCAGCCTGATTTAGTATTTTGTAATGTATGCTATACTTTCCAGCCCCTGATTATCTCTCCTTCCTGCATAAACAATTAGGGGTTGACTAAAAGTGTAACTGCATTGGTCCAAAACTTACAATGTTCTAAAGGTTTAGGTTACTTCATAGAATGATTCAAGTAAAAGTGTGACGTAACTATGTGAAATTTGTATTCAGTTCAAACTAAGCAAACACTTATGTGAACTTTAACATTAACTTTCTGAAATTGGCTCTCACATGTACATCATTCTAAAATTATGGGGGAGGGGAATATAGCATTATTAAAAATTAAGTATTAGATTTTATCTTACATTTTTTATATTTTTTTACATACTGTATATACTCACGTATAAGTCGGGTCTTGAAACCCGAAAAATCGATGATAAAATCAGACCCTGACTTATACGCCCATTCAAAAATACGACACTTAATTTTATTTTCTTTTTTACATCTTTTTGCCTCCTCCAATCTCGCATCAGTTTCTCAATTTTGTTGCAGCAGCGCAGTTACCAATTTCTTTTGCTACTTCAATTTAAAACCAGCTTCATATTTTCTCCTGATCAAACGCTTCATTGTAGATAAGGGATGTTCTTACAATAAAAGTGTATGTGGTTATGAGAAAAAAAAAAACACAAAACAATGCAAATGTCGCTTCGGGATTGTTCGGGTATTACCGTGTGGTCATGTAGGCACAATAGAGAGAGAAAAAGAGAGAGAGGTTAGGAACACGCACTGATACAGCACATTGCCACAACAACACATAGAAAAAAAAAAAGGCAGTGTGCTCCATGGTTATTCTCTCAGGTGGGTGTTAGCATATCATAATTTCTTGGACCAATAGTGTGAGTTTTCCGCATTTGACTTATACAACCGACATTATAAAATACCAGAAATTATACAATAAAATCAAATCCCGACTTATCCATGGGAGAACTTATCCACAAGTATATACGGTATCTAAAAATATTCTGTTTCAGGTCAGTGTGGGTATTGTAATATGAGTGTCCAAGATAAAATACTTAAAAAGGAAAGAGGAAAAACGTTGACTTTGGTGATATCATCAGAAAGTTCTGCACAACAGCTACTTCAGGCAGCAAAAGTAAAACTTGAGACATTTCCTTATCTTCCAATATTCCATATGTTATTCATCATATTGATGGATTAGAAGTGGTTAAGGTTCCTGGATCCTAAGAGTGTATTACTACACAGTTATTCAAAGATGCAATTGGAAAGACTTTCAACAGGCTAATATTTTTCATTTGTGAAGAGGAAGACTACAAAACAATTCATAAGTAAAAACCAGTTAAAAAGAGTTAAATAAATTATATTAATGACTTTATAAATGTACATATATTTGAGGAATTCAAACTGAAATATCACAAAGTATAAATGAAATAAACTTTGTACATATTAAGTACAATTTATATAATTAATGCATTGCTGATTAGTCATTGATTATGAACTATTTAATTTTGAAGGACAAAGGGATGACACTGACAATGAAGTTATTATTCAACCAAGATGGAGCATGAGTAGAGAGAACTTAGAAGACACCTTGATACATTTTGAAATATTATTCTCTGTGTTCATTAATCTTGTGTGTCCATCCATCCTTGCCTCCATTACATAATATGTTCATCTATTTCAGGGTTGTGGGTAGCATTAGATGCAAGGTGGTAATGAGGTACTAAAACATAAAGCTGCCCATTTTTAGCCTGTACAAATCATTAAATAGAAATCATGGAGAGATTTTTTTTCTGTTGTAGCCTTTATGTCATAGTTCACCAAGAGGGGAATCTAAATCTGAGCAACAAAAGGTAATATAGGAATCTTGTGTTTTAACTTGTTAGTCATTATTAGATGTCATTGTTAGATACAGGGGTCTTCCCAAAGCGTTTAAAGACTGCTATTGTTAAACCCCTGCTCAAGAAAAATAATCTCGATTCCTCTGTTTTTGACAGTTTTAGACCTATTTCTAACCTGCCTTTCTTAAGTAAAATTCTAGAAAATGTAAATGATCACTTGAATATAAACATGCTATTCTTGACAAGTTTAAGTCAGGTTTTAGAACAAATCACGGGTACAGAAACGGGACTGGTCAAAGTTGTAAATGACTTGTGGGTTAATGTGGACAGAGACCGTTTATCTGTTCTCATCCTCTTAGATCTGAGTGCAACATTTGACACAATATTATAAATCGCCTTAGTCAGTGGGTGGGCCTCTCTGGTAATGTGTTAAATTTTTTTGAGTCTTACTTAACAGGTCGAAAATTCTTTGTTAGTTGTGGTAATTATACTTCGAAGACACATGATATTCTATATGGTGTTCCACAAGGCTTTATCCTGGATCCACTGCTCTTTTCGATCTCCATGCTTCCATTAGGTCAGATTATCTCAAGGCATAACGTGAGCTACCACAGTTATGCTGACAACACACAGCTGTATTTATCAATGGCGCCTGATGACCTTGGCAACACTCTTGGTTCACTGACACAATGTCTTACATGTATTTCTGTGTGGATGAGTAGTAATTTCCTCAAACTAAATAAGGAGAAAACAGAAATCTTACTTATTGTAAAAAATGGATATACAGTGATCCCTCGCTATATCGCGCTTCGCCTTTCGCAGCTTCACTCCATCGCGGATTTTATATGTAAGCATATTTAAATATATATCGCGGATTTTTTGCTGGTTCACGGATTTCTGCGGAAAATCGGTCTTTTAATTTCTGGTACATGCTTCCTCAGTTGGTTTGCCCAGTTGATTTCATACAAGGAACGTTATTGGCAGATGGCTGAGAAGCTAGATTGCTTACTTTTCTCTCTCTCTTGCGCTGACTATCTGTGATCCTGACGTATGGGGATTGAGCAGGGGGGCTGTTCGCACACCTAGACGATACAGACGCTCGTCTAAAAATGCTAAAAGATTATCTTCACGTTGCTATCTTTTGTGCAGCTGCTTCCTGAAAGGACATGCTGCACGGTGCTTCGCATACTTAAAAGCTCGAAGGGCACGTATTGATTTTTGACTGAAAAAAAAACTCTGTCTCTCTCTCTCTCTTTCTCTCTCTCTCTCTCCCTCTGCTCCTGACGGAGGGGGTGTGCGCTGCCGCCTTCAACAGCTTTGTGCCGCGGTGCTTCGCATACTTAAAAGCCAAACAGCCCTATTGATTTGTTTGCTAGAGATTGTTTTCTCTATCTATGTGACATTCTGTGCTCCTGACGCGCACTCCTTTGAAGAGGAAGATATGTTTGCATTCTTTTAATTGTGAGACAGAACTGTCATCTCTGTCTTGTCATGGAGCACAGTTTAAACTTTTGAAAAAGAGACAAATGTTTGTTTGCAGTGTTTAAATAACGTTCCTGTCTCTCTACAACCTCCTTTGTTTCTGCGCAAATCTGTGACCCAAGCATGACAATATAAAAATAACCATATAAACATATGGTTTCTATTTCGCGGATTTTCTTATTTCGCGGGTGGCTCTGGAACGCAAACCCCCGCGATGGAGTAGGGATTACTGTAATGAGGATATTATAAATAAACTTGATCCATTAGGCTTAAAAGTCAAGACAGAGGTAAAGAATTTAGGGGTTATTATTGACTCTGATCTTGACAGCATTTTTTCACTTAAGGAATATAACTAAAGTTAGATCCCTTATAACTTTGCAAGATGCTGAAAGATTAGTTCATGCTTTTGTTGTTAGTCGACTAGATTACTGTAATGCACTCCTTTCAGGAATACCCAAGGAAGACATAAATCGGTTGCAACTAGTGCAGAATACAGCTGCTAGAATCTTAACAAGGAAAAGAAAATCTAAGCACATCTGTCCAATTTTGATTTCATTACATTGGTTATTCAGAATTGACTTTAAAATACTGCTTATGGTTTATAAAGCCTTAAATAATCTCACTCCATCCTATATTCCAGAATGCCTCTCACCTTACACTCCAAATTGTAACTTTAGATCTTCAAACGAGTGTCTGCTTATAATTCCAAGAGCTAAACTTGAAAGAAGTGGCGAAGCAGCCTTTTGCTGTTATGCTCCTAAAATCTGGAACAGTTACCGATAGAAATTCACCAGGCTAATACGGGGCAGCACTTTAAAAAACTGCTAAAAAAAACATTATTTTAACAGGATTTTCTCATAGCTACATTTTAGTGTATCCCTGTTAAGCTATATGTACATTGAATTATCATTTTCATCATATCTCCACAATCTGTACTAACCCCTACTATTCTCTGCTGTACTTTTTCCATTTTTCTGTGGTGGCTGATCTACACCGCCACCACCTGAGCAAGGCACCATGCGGTCCCTACATTGATGGGTTAAAAGGCTAGATGTCCACATGTCCATCAACATCAAATTCTTTCACGTGAAGCCAGAAAGGCATAACAAATTATTTAGATCATTTATTTTAGATAGTCAGGGCTGAGCATTCTCTTGGCCTTGAAACCCCTGCAGATTTTGTTTTCTTCCTCCGGCCCATGTGGAGTTTTTTTTTTTTTGCTTTTTCTGTCCCCCCGGCCATCTGAACTTACTTTATTCTTTATTGCCTAATCTTATTTTTGTTTCATATAAACTTTTCTTTTTTCATCTTATAAAGCACTTTGATCTACACCATTTGTATGAAAATGTGCAATATAAATAAATGTTGTTGTCATTGTTTGTATAGTTCTTTGCAGTAGTAATAATAATAATATTTTATATTTATATAGTATTTTACATAAATAGTGGAGAGCAGCTTCAGTCACCACCATTGTGTAGCATCTCCCTGGATGATGCAACAGCAGCTACTTTTGCACCAGCACGTTCACCACACATTAGCTATTAGGTGGTTAAATGGTAGTACTAGGGTGTTGTACCGTGTTAGCCATTATGAATGTAGTAAAAAGTGGTTAAATGGTGAAAGAGACAGTTTGACAATTAGAGACAGGAAATAATTAGGGAAGCAGAATGAACAGGCCATGGTGGACAATTTAATCAGCACATCATAGATGACCCTACTCTCTTTTGAAAGATGCTGTAAGATCTTTAATGACCATAGAGAGTCAGGACCTCGGTTTTATGTCTCATCCAAAGGACAGTGCCATTTTTACAGCACAGTATCCCCGTCATTGCACTGGAGAATTGGGATCCACACACAGACCACACTATAAGCTCCCCTGCTGGCCTCACCAACACCTCTTCCATCTTCATATATTCAGTTAATTATTAAAAAACAGGTATTTTGGGGATTATTTTGTAAATTGCAGTAGATCATAGTAAGGTGTAAAACACTTTGAGTAAATGTTGCAGTGTTATAGTTATGTTCATTGAAGCTTGACTATATTTGTACCTCAGATTTCCGTAGTAGTCAATGTGATATCAAAGTGCAGCAAAAACACTGAGTTCTACAAATATATGTGGTAAACTTTTAAGAATCAAATCAGGTTTTTCTTTGTGTGTGTGTGTGTGTGTGTGTGTGTGTGTGTGTGTGTGTAATTAATTGCCAGAGATGAGTATTACATCATCGGAAGAATGATTGTTGTGTCACTTGTCCATGGTGGCCCTGATCCACACTTTTTCTCCAGACATTTTGAAGAATGCATCTGTGGTATAACAGATGTTTCACTATCTATTCAAGATGTCATAGATCCAAATGGAGGTAAGAGTTCTAAATTTATTTGGCTCATAAGTTGTCATTATATCAGTAATGGAAATTTTGCAAAAATATTAAAAACAAATATTAAAAACAATGTTGTAAAGTATAAAGTTCTACAAATGGAGTTTAATGGGGTGTACATTTTAAAAACAGATAGAGTCATATCCATCTTTACCAATCCTGAGAGGCTGGATATCTTCACAACATCAAAAAAATTGGGGTGGAAGAAAGTGTTGTGGATATTTTTTAAAATGGTCCCTCTTTTCAAGAAATGCTGCATGCATTGAAAGTTACTTGAAACATTAAATTCAGCAAATATTCTGAGCAGTTAACAGATTCCCTAAAAACAGGCAGATATATTTATTGTGTATTGTATGTAACATGACAGTAACAAATATATTTTTAATAGATTCAAAGAAGGATTGTCAACCCTTAAAATGCTTCAGAAAATTATAGAAAATGCATCAGCGTTTGAACCTTATTTTTGCTTCAGTACTCAAAGCCTCAGCTCTGAGCTGGTTGAAAGCATTTTCAGAATTGAATTTAGTGAGGCGGCTAGCAACAAAAGTCACGAAGAAAGAAGGATAGCATTTTACTAGGCAGATTATCTACTAGATATTGATGATGAGAAACAGTGATTTTTTTATTTTTATACAAAGGCACAGTAAGATATGTGTACTGTGCTACATATTAAAGTTATCTAATTTTAATAACTGACATTTTGCAGATTTTAACTTAAAGCAAATTATGCACCATGACAATTATTAATTGATTTCAATTAAAGTATTTTCAATAGTTATATAAGTTTGAAATATCTTTACACTTTTTATCATTTAGGTTACAGAGTAGACAAATAAATAAATAAATTTGTCTTAGATGTTTGCAAAAAAAAATCAAATCTATTATTACAAGACTTGACAGTTTCGGAAGTAACTACTGTCATACAGTATTTGGAAACAAAATTGTGTAAGAGGTAATAAATATATTGTCTTAAGATCAGAACTAGCATACTATTCAGTCATAGAGTGGGATCTTTTAGTGTTCTCTGTTTAAATAAATACTCTATTCAAAAGTGAATAAAAAATCTGTTTCTGACTTAGTGTTATTTTTAGCTATCACAGAGAAGAATTTTAATCTCATGTTTTTATGGATAACAAAGATAAGAAAATGACTGGTAAAATAGGTGTTGTGGTCCACCAGGCTGGCACCGCCAGCTGAACCCGACACAGACACGCGTGGGACACAAGTTCACGGCACACAGGTTTTATTTTTCCTTTTTTCCCTTGTGGGAAACGCCTTCCCCGTTCCCACAAGTATAACACAGTGCCAGCACAAGCACAGCACAATACAATACATCTCTTCTTTTTATCTTTCTCCACATTCACTCCTCAGGTCAAGCTTCGTCGCTCCTCCTCTCGACTCTGGCTCCCCGAGTAGTGGCTGCTGGCTCCTTTTATAACGCACCCGGAAGTGCTCCAGGTGCTTGATTACTCGTTTCCAGCAGCACTTCTGGGTGTGGCTGAAGAACTGCCCATAAGGGCTCAGCAGCTCCTGCTGCAGCACCCTCTGGCGGCACCTGTGGATCCTAACAGGGCTGCACCACACTCTAACTCCCAATCAGCCCTGCAGGAGTCCGAGGCACCGCTGCAATTCAGGGGGGTTGCCATCTAGCGTCCCGGGGGAGGTAACGCTCTGGCCCCACTTGCTCCCCCGGTCTTCTGAGCGTGGAGGCATCCCAGCCGGGCAAGTGCCCCGGCCGTACGCTATAGTGTCAATGGGGATTAATGCTGAACAACAGAAAACAATATCAAAATATAAAAACTCAAATTATTGGTGTAATTGTCATTTCTTCAGCCTATCTTGATGTTACACTGGTAAAAGATATTTCTGTTATGTTCATTTTGTCCTCCTAAGGTAACATCCTTTCTACAGATCCAACTTCAGAAGATATTGTAATGTTTGTAACAGGACTAAAGATGATTCCACCACTGGGATTTGAGCCTAGGCCAACAATAAAACTCCTGCATGACAATTCCCTGTTTCCCATTGCCAACACTTGCACCAATACATTATGCTTACCACTACATACATCATATAACAGTTTCAAATTTCATATTAGCTTTAGTATTTTCAGTTCTCCAGGTTTTGGGCTTTATTGATCAATGGTTTATTTTTGTTTAATTGCAAAATGCTGTTTAATTGAAAGGAAATGTATTGATATTTTATTAATATGGTTGACAATATAACTGAAGTGTTTTGCACATTTAAAGTATACATTGTTCAATGTTATCATTACTGCTGGTGTTTACAGACTGAAGTTCTTTAGTCAATGTACTTTTTGCACAAGTTAACAAAACTTATCTAAGTGTTTTTAATTTAATAATAATAATAAATAATAATACATTTTATTTATATAGCGCCTTTCCCATGCTCAAGGCACTTCACAGAGTTTAAGATAGAACGGCAGGGTATACAGTATATAGCATTGTACAAACCAGATAAATAAATAAAGAAGATTAAGACAGTAAGTTCAGAGAAAAAAAGCCTAACAGACAACATAACTGATGGTCTAGCACACACACATACAGGTTACATGAGCATCTTGACATAAAGGTAAACTGAGAGAAGGGTAGTAAAGTCAAGTAGAGCTAAAAGCCTTCTTGAACAGATGAGTTTTGAGTTGTTTTTTAAAAGAATTCATGGAGTCAGCTGACCTGATTAATTTCGGTAGGTCATTCCAGAGTCTGGGCGCTATACAGCTGAAGGCCCTGTCACCCATGGAGTGTAGATTAGTGTGGGGTACAACAGGATTGCCAGAATCAGAATCAGAAAACGTTTTTTGGTTTGTTTTTAAGCCTGCATCTGCCACATTGCAGTTATCAAACATTTGCCTTTTCCTTCAATTTAAGGAGTAAATCAAGGGCATCTCCCCAGACTCGTGGTGTTTGAAGGTTATATTGTTGTTTCATATATGTGAGGTAATCTTGTATATCTTCATCTCCACAAGGACAAACAGTTTCACACTGGTCCCCCAGTTCCTGAAGAGGCTGCTGAGTAACATGGAAGCCACAGTCCCTTGACCAAAACCTATAATATAGGAATATAAACATTCAACAGCAAAATTGAATCTTTGCTTAAAAATATGATATATACATAAATGGATGCTAAATAAATGAATTAGGAATAGTACCTTAATTTTTTCAATGGACAAGAAAGCCTTAAAGTTGCAAAATATCCTAATATATGGAAATGAGTGGAACATGTCTGGTAAATGTTGACAACTGGCACAACAACTAAAAACGTTGCTAACTCTCTTGTTAAAAAAACAAAGTATGAATATGCATAATCTCTGTATAAACAACAGTTTAAATTATTATGCCATAAAACAAAAAGGTGAATTAAATTTGTATTTCTTTAAAACAGAGAACATATACAGGGTAGGTACAATTTAAAGAACCACAATAAGGCAGGAACAATCCCTGGACAAAGTCTCAGTCCATTACAGGGAAGTGAATCCTTTCCTGCAAACCCAGAATCGAGGTTCATTCACTATTAGATAGATAGATAGATAGATAGATAGATAGATAGATAGATAGATAGATAGATAGATAGATAGATAGATAGATAGATAGATAGATAGATACTTTATTAATCCCCAAGGGGAAATTCACAATACTACAGCAGCAGTATACTGATAAAAACAATATTAAACACAGTGCAAGTTAATAAGTGCAAGGTGGAAAGTGCGAGGCAGGTATAACAGTCAATAACATTGTATAATGTTAACGTTTACCCACCCTGGTGGAATTGAAGATTCCTCAGTCTGTCAGTGGAGCAGGACAGTGACAGCAGTCTGTCGCTGAAGCTGCTCCTCTGTCTGGAGATGATACTGTTCAGTGGATTCAGTGGATTCTCTATGATTGACAGGAGCCTGCTCAGCGCCCGTCGCTCCGCCACAGATGTCAAACTGTCCAGCTCTGTGCCTACAATAGAGCCTGCCTTCCTCACCAGTTTGTCCAGGCTTGAGGCGTCCCTCTTCTTTTTGCTGCCTCCCCAGCACACCACTGCGTAGAAGAGGGCGCTCGCCACAACCGTCTGATAGAACATCTGCAGCATCTTATTGCAGATGTTGAAGGACGCCAGCCTTCTAAGGAAGTATAGTCGGCTCTGTCCTCTCTTGCACAGAGCATCAGTATTGGCAGTCCAGTCCAGTTTATCATCCAGCTGCACTCCCAGGTATTTATAGGTCTGCACCCTCTGCACACAGTCACCTCTGATGATCACGGGGTCCATGAGGGGCCTGGGCTTCCTAAAATCCACCACCAGCTCCTTGGTTTTGCTGGTGTTCAGTTGTAGGTGGTTTGAGTCGCACCATTTAACAAAGTCCTTGATTAGGTTCCTATACTCCTCCTCCTGCCCACTCCTGATGCAGCTTAATGATAGCAGTGTCGTCAGCAAACGTTTGCACGTGGCAGGACTCCAAGTTGTATTGGAAGTCCGATGTATATAGGCTGAACAGGATTGGAGAAAGCACAGTCCCCTGCGGCGCTCCTGTGCTGCTGACAACAATGTCAGACCTGCAGTTCCTGAGACGCACATACTAAGGTCTGTCTGTAAGATAGTCCATGATCCATGCCACCAGGTGTGAATCTACTCCCATCATATTAAAGTAACCATTTAAGACTTAATAACCTTAAAATGTTTTGTTGCGCCGCAGCCTGATTGATTGAGCCTGTTGGGTTCATCGAGGGAGGACAGAGTACGGCACAGAGGACTGACAGTGGGGGTATGATTGACACTGAAAGGGGAAGAAAGGGGTTGGTACCCTAAAATGGAGGGGATGGAGGGAGAGGTTTTTTTTTTACTCTAGAGGGTTCCAGGAGGAAGGTGTTGTTGCATGCAAAGTCAGTGTTTTTTCTGTTGGTTTTTTTTGGGTTCATTAACAGTGTCTCTCAGGGCCAGAACAACAAGAGATTCATAGATAACTGTAAATAGTTCAAGTTCAAAGTCATTCATCTTTGCTGTTACAATCCTGTATTTATTTATTTTTTGACTGTCCTGATGGTTTCTAACTTCCTTTTTTACAGGTATTAAGACCATAGTGCTCCTCTGAACAGTTAATGATTTAGAAACTATGCCTCGCCACAATTTTATCACACAGGTCTACAGAGTTCAGCTTCATGGCTTGGTTTTTGTTCTGACATACACTGTGAATTGTGGGACCATACGTACACGGGGTTTGCATAATCACAACACAAAACTTAATATTTTAAGCAAAACAATGGAAATATGCAATATGTGCTCAGGGAGCTCCTCATTCTATAATGGTAGGGTGAACAAAACCAGTGAAGCACCTAATAATTGTATGCATCATGCTTCTCATATTTTTTCTTGACTGCATACACAAACTCCGCCAATGTGCGAGGTCGCAAACTCAAAAGGAAAAGAGAGATTACAAATAAAATTACACGAATACTTAAAGACACAAATGTTAAGGATTGACTGTATAATTTTAAGTGAAACTTTAAAAGCCAGTATTTCTTTGTCTAACTGCTATTAGCGTAGCTGAGAAGTTAGGGTGTCATTCCTTGTCTAGCTGTGGGCCATCAGGGGCAGAAGAGGACACTTTTGTGAAGGCCTCTATTGGCACAACTAAATTGCAGTAAAGTTTTGGAAAAAAAGACAGCCCTATTCATCAAGCAGCTTGCCTTTAGAGGTCCTGGCGTACAGTACAGACTGTGAGACAGGTAAGAAGTTTAAAGTAACAGTTGTATCGCTTTTTTTGACGTCTCTTCCTATCTTCGTTAGTGAAAAGAACTTAGGAGGTTAGTTGGTACCTTTTGTGTTATTTGCATGTCATAGGTGATCTGATAACAAGATACAATAGTCAATAAGGATGTTGAATTATATACTGTGCTCTATTCAGACAAATAAGTATTGCTGTAGAGGCAGGGCACTTTTGGGCAATGATTTTGACCGGAGTGTTATAAAAAAGACATTAGAGTGCTAAAGAAAATCCAGAGAAGAGATGGTAGGTATTACCTAGGTCTAAAGGTATTAAAGTATCAGACGAAACTGAAGTTGACTCTTTTCAGCAAGCAACTAGAAACCATGATGAAAAAAAAATTGAAACAAATAAAGCTGATGCTAGATGTCACTTTATATAAGTGTTTTTTTATAACGGGCAATGGAGCTTGGGTAAAGTCTGGTAGATTACAAGCAAATGTTACAAAATATTTCTTCAGAAAGAGAATTGGCTTCGTAATGGTGTACTACATAATGGAGTAACACTTTGGAATCCTTCAAATGTCAACTCCGTGTTTTGGAACTGCTCGGTAAATAAATAGACGAGAAGTTATGAGCTATGTTAAGTACAATCACCTGTCCTAATCAAAGCTTTTTCTTATGCTCTAAAGCAGTGTTCGCAACAGAAGGGTCGCAAGTAACATTTTTATTAACATGGATTTCAAATATAAATTGTATCCATAATGTATATAGTTCAGTTCAATTACATTTACACCTGACATTAAAATGTGTCTCCAGTGTCCACATCCTATCCAGACAAAATAATTTGGGATTTACTGGTCATTCCCATTTATCTGCGCAGCACAGTGCGCCACAGATTACCACAGATATGTACCTGTAGTTACTATGGGAATGGGCTGCTCATAATAATCCAACAAAAAAAAAAGTGAATAGACGGGAACATGTCTCAGTGCCATAATTAACTTTAGTGTTTTAGCACAACGTCAAAGATTTAACAGTCTTATGAAGGAGATGGTGAGTCAATGTGACACATGATGCTGCTGTCACTCCACTTGCGTTTTAAAGTTGCACAAGTGTCAGGGCTGACTACCAGTCCTCCCCAGAGGTGTAGCTAGGGTATTCAGTGCCTGGGGACAACTGAAGATTTTGCGCTCCCTCCTGTTTGCCAAAATGCAATGGGAAACATCAATTCGGCACCCCCTGGATGCTGCGCTCGGGGACAGATGTCCCCCCTTTGGCCCCCCCCCAGCTACGCCACTGGTCCTTCTGTGGCTTACCTGACTGCTACCACCTCCATGATTCTTTTGTCTCTTTCTGTAGATTTGTTCTATGTGGAGAGAAGTCACATTTGCATTTCAACTCATGTTATCACTGATGGAAACACTCCAATGCTGAATCTAGAGGACAACAAAATAGTTTCTTTTATTAAGTTATAGTATGGTTGAAGTCTAAGTAATCTATTGTAAACCTCATGTTTTTTATTTGATACATGGGTTGTCCATTTGGCCTGGCATAACAATAATCACCCAATCCCCTTTCCTCGTGGCAATCTCTTCATTTTTTGATAAAGCTGCCTTTTTGTGCCGCTTTCTCTCAGTGTGGCTTAACAAACTGACTTATGGATGAAACGTTTTACCTAGGAAAATACAGTGATGGTCGCTATCACATTGGCCTGGTTTAGCGACTCTAGCCTAGTCGTGTTTAGGCTTCAATTTCCCGATGTATGCATGGATGTATCATTTTTTTAATCCCATTGCCCACAGAGTCATTAGTAATACAGCTGCAGACCTTGTTCTCATGGATTGTGCGGGTGCAAGGAAGTCACTAACGTGTTGCTGTTGCTGGTGTGTGTAATGTCGGACAACAGAATAGGCTGATAAGACCAATTTTCTTATTTTTAGACCCTTATTTGGTATTTTTGTTACATCTTTGATTTTTTGAGCCTTCTTTCACATGTTTTGTTCATTTTTGAAAATTTTCTTCCTAACCTTAGCTACTGAATGGCAATGTAGACACACACACAGACACCAGTCCTGTTATTAAGGTGGATGTCTAGAGAAACTTATGCTGCATTTTATAATTTTGAGCTCATTTTAAAAAGTTACAATTACAGCAAGTGAGCAGTGAATAGCTTCTGTTGTTATTAAATATATCTCCAGTAACAAATTCTGTATTTTGGTAATTATAGGTTATCATTTCTACCTTAAAACTGCCTACTTGTTTTATGTTATGATTAAGAAATTCACTAATAAGTCCACTAGTAAAAATAACATTTTAAATCTGTTTTTGTAACAGCCAATTAACTAAAATTTAAAACAGCAATTAAATTATGCTTTAGTAAAACATAGGAAGTGTAACAGCACTAGAAGCAAATATGCTTTTTGTAATAAATGTTCACTGCAGTGAGCTGGCGCCTTGCCTGGGATTTGTTCCTGCCTTGCACCCTGTGTTGGCTGGGATTGGCTCCAGCAGACCCCCTTGACCCTGTGTTAGGATATAGTGGGTTGGATAATGACTGACTTACTGACTAATAAATGTTCAGAAACAAGCATCCATGTCAAAAATGCAGAAAAAGTACAAGAAAGTAAATATTATGTTGCAGTTGTTGTGATTGGAAGTTCCAGAAATGGCAAAAAGGGTGTGAGACCCCCAAAAGGCAAAGCTGGGACATTCACCAGTCTGTCCAGAAGAGGCCCACTCTCATCCAGCTTACCAACTGCTAACTACTGGCTGTCAGTCTAGTAGGACTCAAAAATGGGAAGCTGACTTAAAAATTCAAAATGACTATAATAGTTTAAAAAATGTACAAAAATGCCTGACAAGGAAGACAAAATAATGAAAACTCAGGCATATAAAGAAAATCCTAAATTGAAATCTTTATAATGTAAGAGTATTTTTAAAATATAGATTAAATAACAACAATGTTTTAAAACACCAAAAAAGACATGTTTAAAAGTCAATCCAAAGCAAACAAATCCCAAAACACTTATCCAAAGAAACGAATCTAGGGGCAAATCGGGAACAATCGAAAAATGAGAAAAACTAAACAAAAATAAATTACAAACAGAACCCTAAACAACTTCAATAACTGATTGCTGTGTCTCACTTCTGACTAGATTGTGATATCAGGGTGGCCCTGCTTCCTGGGGCTTCAACCACAAAATATAGGGAATAGGAAAACATTTATGGGGACAGAACATAAATAATAAGCAAAACTAACTGATATAACATAAGAACATAACAAATTAACTCAAAAATAACAATAACAAAGTACACATAAATTCAAACAAATTCATAACAGTAATACAATGATGGACCTTAGAGGAAAAAATGTTGAGAACCATCGAGGCAAATGGAATAGAAATGGTTTACATTCTTTGTGCTTTTATTACATGGAAAAATGTATAGGGTTAAATATGAATAACTGTGATAAATATGCTCTAATAAGATGTATTTTATGTATTCTTGCATTTCCTAACTTGTGTATGTATTATGGATCACTGGGGCCATAGCCTGTTTCAGCAGCATTATGTGAGAATCCATTGCATGACACTTTCACCTTTACATTCATGATCATTCATATAAACTGCAATGCAAGGTATAAATGTAGTTTTTGTACTCATAATAAATCAGAAAAAATTCATATTCATAATGATTTACTTTGAGGTTTTAATAACAAAATGTAATAGGATATTCTCCTGAGTTGGTCATCCCCAAACTGAGCTCTGTTGTTACCCCTACAAATCAGTCCCTGTCGCCGGGTCTTTCCACTCCTCTTCAAATTATACCAGACAACCCCACATACTGTATGCCCAAATGCTACATTTACAAGTATTTATCCAATGACGTCACATATGCTCATCCAGTGGGCACAGTACAAAATTTTTAGACACATGCTGTAACATTCCTTTTATTATAAAATAGGGCAGATTTTTTTAGTAGGTTGCTGTCATGTTTAAAGCGCATGTAATAAATTCTGTTATAAGCATATAAAAACACTGTACTGTTTGCAGTTAGGATTTTTTTTTCTGTGATATTGCTTAATTGCCCTAGCACAGCTCCTCCTTGCACAAGGAGTGTTACCATAGCAATGTATAGTTCCAAATGTCACGCAGTGCCAATAAGCACAAGGAGCACAGAATTGAGAATTAAAGCATTTCAAACTTGAGAACAAGTGGAACATCGCTTTTAGCACTGAAGTCATAATTAAACCATATGTGTAACTTGGTTGTTTGTTAGTTTTTTCCTGCCATTTTTAAAATATGAAGGTATAACTGGTCCCCACTCTAAAGTAATCCATTAGATGCTTCTTTATTATCTATTTTTTTTTTCAATTTGATATTTCAATGCAATTGAAATCTTTATTTTATATGTCTTGTGTGACAAGTATTATCCTAAATGCATAATCTGAAGAGGAGCTTAAAGGAGGCAAAAATGAGTCAATGGACTATAAAGGATAATTGGAGATGAGGCTTCAACACAAGAACATCAAAGAGGTGTGGAGTGGAATGAAGACCATTACTGGATATAAAGAGAAGAGAAGCCACTACAACAGCAGGAGATGAAGACATGGCCAATGAGTTTCACCTGTTTTACAGCAGGTTTGACATAGTGTCCAGCACCGGCTTAGTGTCACCAAATGGGTCACCTTTTCCCAATCCCACAGAAGTAGACTTTGTTCTTTTGGTGCAACATCTGCTACACCAGGTCCTGCTCCCCTGCTCTTCACAGTAGATGAGGGGAGGGTGGAGTTGAGGGGGCTACACCCTAGTTAGGCAGCTGGTCCGGATGGTGTATGTCCCAGACTGCTTAAGGAGCGTGCAGATTAATTTGCCGGTCTCTACAGAAATTATTCAACCTGAGGTGGTCAAGTCAAGTTGGGGAGCATGCACTGGTACAGTGCGTTGCTGCACCTACTACACAACAAAACAACTCGGGATCCTGGTTGGCAACCCCCCAGGCAGTCACGCAGTCCAGTCCCAGCCTCTGTCTGCCGCAGCCAGGTGTTATGTGGGTGACCCCTTGGCCTGGTCCAGCCACTCAGGTCCCTGACAATGAGGATCTCACAAGCTGGATCACCCTCGGGGAAACACGCCACATGGCTGTAGTGCCGTAACTGACGCTCCCTCACAATACAGGTAATGTGCCTCATTCGGGACTCCATGAGCAACCGCTCATTCGACACAAAGTCAAACCAACGGTATCCAAGGATTTTCTGGAGAGACACAGTACCAAAGGAGTCCAGTCTTCGTTTCATGTCACTGGATAGCGTCCATGTCAAGACAGCAAGACCATATAGCAAGACAGGAATCACCATGACTCTAAAGACTTGGACCTTCGTCCTTTTGCATAGATATTGGGAGCGCCACACACCCCTTTCCAGTGACCTGATGACCCCCCATGCTCTCCAAATCCATCTACTGACTTCATAGGAAGAGTCACCAGAGACATGAATGTCACTGACAAGGTAAGTAAACCTCTCGATGAGGTCAACACTCTCTCCGCAAACAGACACACTGCTGATGTCTGTGCCCAAGAGGTCATTAAAGGCCTGGATCTTGGTTTTTATCCAGGACACTCGCAAGTCCAGACACTCAGACTCCTCGCTCAGTTTCTCGAGCGCCCCGATCAGAGCCTCCATTGACTCCACAAAGATCCCAGCATCGATAACAAAGTCAAGATCCATGAATCTTTCTTCACCAATAGATGCCCCACAGCCGCTGGACCACACGACCTTGCCCAACACCCAGTCCATACAAGCATTGAACAGAGTAGGAGCAAGAACACACCCCTGACAAACCCCAGAATCAACTGGGAAAAACACAGAGATTCTGCCTCCACTCTGCACAGCACTCACAGTACCAGTGTACAGGCCAGCCATGATATCCAGCAACCTCGAGGGGATACCGTGAACCCTCAGGATGTCTCACAAGGCAGCTCGATCAACTGAGTCTAAAGCTTTAATAAAATTGACAAAGGCTGCAAAGAAACTCTGACGATATTTGCTTTTGCGCTCCATGAGAACCCTCAGTGCTAGGATATGGTCGATGGTAGACTTCTTAGGCATAAAACCAGACTGTTTCGTTTGCTGGTAGGTGAGCAAGTGATCACGGATCCTATTGAGGACGACCCTAGCAAGGACCTTACTTGGCACCGAGAGCAGTGTTATCCCCCTGTAGGTGTTACAATCCAGGCAATCACCCTTCCCTTTCCAGATAGGGACGACAAGTCCCATTTTCAAAGTCAGTTGGGATGATGCAAGTCTCCCAAGTTGAAGCAAAGATTGCTTGCAATGCCAGGTGGACAGCCTTACCACCTGCCTGGAGAAGTTCACCCCGGATAAAACACATCCCTGCAGCATTTCCTCCCCTCAGCTGGTTCACCACCTGTGCAATCTCAGTGAGATTGGGTGGTTCACAGCTAATTGGTGTCTGTTGGCTTACCTGAGTTGGGAGGGTCCCAATTCTGTGGAAAACATCAGGTCTTGTGCTGGTTCTCAAAGTTGGGTGGCTGACTGAGATAAATGACTATAGACCGGTGGCCCTCATATCAGATATCATGAAGACACTGGAGTGGCTGCTTGTGCATCGCCTCAGACCACAAGTCCAGCATGCACTGGATCCTCTACAGTTTGAATACCAGGCTCACATTAGTATTGAGAGTGCAGTCCTCTACATGCTACACCAGGCCCACTACTTTTTAGATGACTCAGGTGGTTATGTGAGGATTATGTTTTTTGGTTTTTCAAGTGCGTTTAACACCATCCAACCCTCCATTCTTGAAGATAAACTAGAGAGAATTGGGGATGGTTTCAATCCTTTACCTCCTGAATTCATAACTACCTGACTGGATGATTGCAGTTTGTCAAACTAGGGAACTGTGTCTCTGGAACGGTAGTGAGCAACTTTGGGGGCCCACAAGGAACTGTTCTGGCCCCATTCCTGTTCACATTTTACACAGCAGACTTTAAATATAAGTCAGTCTTTTGCCATATCCAGAAGTACTCTGATGATGAAGCTATTGAGGTGTGTGTAAGGAATGGGCAGGAAGGGGAATATAGGGATTTGATTGGAGCTTTCAGTGACTGGAGCAATATGAAATGCATGATTCTGAACACAACAATGGCCAAGGAGATGATTGTGGATTTCCACAGGTCTAAACTCAACTCCTAAACTCAGCCTTTTAACATCCAAGGGGAAGACAATGAGGTGGTGCAGATTTAAAAATATCTATGTGCCCACCTTAATGACATACTGGACTGTTCTGTGAACACAGATGCCCTCTACAAGAAGGGACAGAGCAAGTTCTTTTTTCTTAGAAGACTCAGATCATTCAACATATGTAGCGAAATGCTGTCTGTGTTCTATCAGACTATTGTTGCCAGTGTTCTCTTTTTTGCTGCCGTTTGTTGGGGAAGCAATATGATGGATAAGAATACTAAGATGCTGGACAAAGTAGTGAAGAAGGCTGGCTCAGTGCTGGGCGGAACAGTTGACGCACTGTGGATTCTGGTAGAAAGGTGTATGAAGGTACAGTCCATCCTTTACAATAGCAGTCACCCTCTCCACAACATTTTGGTAGGAAAAAGAAGTAAGCATAGCTCATCTTCTCTCACTGTGCTGTAGAATTGAACACTTTAAAAGATAATTTGTTCCTTTTTATAATGCTGTAGTCAATATACATGATTCATGACCTGGTCACCATTCTACCTTCCAACACTAACAACTAAACCATTTGTACTTTTTATTATGTATTTATTTTTGTTCTCCTTGCTTTTATAATAATTTCTACTGATGGATTACTGATGCGTTTGAGCTACTGGATGTCTGAATTTCCCTGTGGAGATGAATAAATTATCTATCTATCTATCTATCTATCTATCTATCTATCTATCTATCTATCTATCTATCTATCTATCTATCTATCTATCTATCTATCTATCTAAATGATCCTACAGCACTAACGTCTAAGAGAGAAATGTACTTATAGACAATTAATAGCCATAAATTCATAGCACTCAAAGCCATACATATCTTATGAAATTATATTCATAAGATATCTAAGGAACTTCTCACTTATGTGCTCATTTTTATAACGGGACTTATTATAGTGTTTATGTAATAAATATACAGGTCAAATCCCGTTATAGCGAATACCGAAGTAATGAAATTTTCAGAATAACGAATACTTTTTGTTGGCCTGAACAAACCCTCACACAACATCATATTTAATGGATTTTGTTTTAACAAAATGTAAATTTTAGCATAACAAACATTTTTTTCGACCAAAGTTAATAATGTGATGCAAAAAATACTTAATGCTGCACCTACACTTTCACTGAGTCTCAGGAACCCTGCAACAGAATGTCTCTTTCTTGTTAGATCAAAAGAAAGTGACAGTCTGTTATGAAATTTCTGGTCTCGGGCAGTCTCGGACAGGCTTCGTGAGAGTGTAGGCTCCACCGAGTGTCCACGTAGATAGTTATGTCATATGCAGATACTGTATTGTTCGAGTTTCATAGCGCTTCTCAAAGTTTTCTTTGTGATGAACAAAAAAAAGTGAGAAACGGCGCCAGTTTACACTGAAAAAACAAAGCTACATCTAACGTTGCATTTTCATTCTGTTTTCATACCTGTATTTCTATAAGAAAAAGTTACATCAAACAACTCATTTTCAAATAAAATATTTTTTGCAGTTTAATAAGTGTTGTTTTTTTTATAAAGGTATTGTGAAGCTTGGGTCACAGAGTTGCGGGAAAGACAGGAAGATGAGTCCAGGTTTCCAAGGAAAAGATGGAACTTTATTACTGCACAGAGAAGGCAGGTACAGTTCAAGACTTCATTCAGAATAAGAGCTGTTACTTCAGTACTCAAGCACACAAGATAAGAGCCACGACATGGAGGCAATTGTGCTGCTTTAGCTCCCATCTTCAGATTAGAAGAACACCAGTGGCTTGAAATCATCACTGTGGCAAACCAGGAGAGTGCAAGGAATAGCAGGTCAAAGCCCAGTGTTAAATATGCTAAACATTGTGCAACAAGCACTTTACACAATAAACCCGGTCCTGCAGAGTTGCTCCACTGACATGTAGTCCACCACTGTTATTTATTTCATTATGGCAGATTGGCAAGACTGAAACCACTGTTGAGTAAAAGGCGTGTAACTGCCCGCTTCGAGTTTGGCATTTAAAGGATAATGAGAGCATGACAAAAAAGATTATCTGGTCTGAGAAGACAGAGCTTGAACTGTTTCAGCATAACTCCTGGCAGTATGTCTGGCAGAGACCAGGAACTGTTTATCACCTTTCTAATACCATCCCTATGGTGAAGTAGGGTGGTGGCAGCAGTATACTATAGGGGTGCTTCTCAGTGGCAGAAACAGAGAGACTGGTCAGAATTGAGGGAACGATGAATGCATCCAAATAAAGAAAGGTCCTTGAAAATGGTTTATTTTTCAGCATGACGGTGACCCAAACCATACAGCGAAAGCAATGCTGGAGTGGTTACTGGACAAGTCCATAACTGTCCTTAAGTGGCCCAGCCAGAGCCCACACTTAATCCCCATAGAACAGTGGAGATCAGTTTACAGACACTTTCCATTGGGTAAGCTTCCCAAATTCAGGTGTGCAAAGGTTGTACAGCATCAGAACTGAAACAAGGAGCAATGGAAGAAAGTGGCCTGGTCTGATGAATCACATTTTACATTTAGATCATGTGGACAGCCAGTGTGCTGCTATGTGTGTGTCGTTCACCTGGAAAAGAAATGATAGTAGGAGGTACTATGGGAAAAAGGCAAGAGGCTAGCGGAGGCAGTGTGGCACTCTGGGCAGTGTTCTGCTTGGAAAACTTACCTTCATGTGGATGTAACTTTGACAAGTACCACTAATCTAAAGATTGTTCAAACCATGTATACACCTTCACAGTAGCCATGTTCTCTGATGCCGGTGGCCTCTTTCAGCAAGATAACACACCTGAAACACTGAAAAATTGTCCAGGAATAGTTTGAGGAACATGACAAAGAGTTCAAGGCGTTGATTTGGGGTAAGTTCAAAGAATGAGCTGAAATTGTAACGGCATACATTTCCAGGGAGGAAGTGCCCCTGTTGTGTACCTCATCATTTTAATTTTTGCCTTTCCCATGCATTTTTGGATTTTGTTCATTATGAGCACCTGTGTTTTAAAAATTATTACTTTTCATTGCTTTTGCATCGTGCCCTCGAAATACTTACACCTTATTTATACTGTGGCAGCTAGGGGGCAATCACCATACCAAGAGACATAACCTCCTACAGTTAGCTTTAACCCAGACTGGCTGCATGCTTTTATTTGTGGCTTAGCAATATGTCAGTGTGGTTTTTCAATCTGCCAACTAGTAGATAGAGGAAGTCCCTGGAGTGAAAAAATACTCAAAGGCAAAAAACTGCAAGGAAAAGGGCCATGAGGTAATCGAATAATAGAAGTCAGTCCCCTGTTAACAGAGAAGGCAGTCATTTTGTTAGTAATATAATAATGCCAAAAACAGAGCTCTGCTCTCTTTGGCTATTTTAAGGTAAAGTGCTCTTCTGAGGTTCCCATTCCCTTTTAAGTCTGTAGATGTCAAGCCGAATTCCCCTTTTGGAATTTCATGGGGTGGGTTGGTTTATTTCCAAATCCAAAAGCCTTCTGGGTGTGTCCACATTGAGGTACATCTACTCTTTCCTGAAAATAAACCAAAAGATACCTTAAGGCATCCAGACTCCTTACCTTCCTTTTCAGTGGTAATCCCTGTGCTCCTAGCTTGGTTCACATTAAAATGTGGAGTTAAATGTGATAGGACCTCTGTTATCTTCAAATTGAATTGAGTGGTATGTCTTAACAAATTTTACAGGTTGAGGATAAGTAAACAGATGCTTTAAGGGCCAGGGAAGAAGAATGTCAAGTAAGTAATGATGGTCAGCAGCACAGGAGGTTATTAGGTTTTAACAAAACAAAGAAACAAAACCAGACCAAAGTTTAACCAGGTCAAAGTCAAAGCCAGAATTTGTATTCCCTTAATAATTCTTTTAATTGCTTGAGCATTTGAGTCTTTCTTGTAAAAACAAATGTCATAGAAAAACTATACCCATAACCACACAGCATTGGTTTTCTTTTACTGAGTACATATGTTTTGTGATGCTTCTGGCCACATCTTCAGTGAAGCTCCTGGACTCCTCAAGTGTTTATTTACAACATCATAACATCATAACCTCTCCTCCAGGTGACCCAGCTGAGGTTGATCAGGCCTCAGATTTTGACTAGATAGCAAATAGAGAACTTTATTGCCATGGCTTTCCTCTCTTCAGCCACAGAGGTCTAGAGCATTCCTCAGTGGTGTTGCTGATGGATCTTCGCCTCCTCAATACCCAATAACCCAAGGGCTTTGGCCAAGAATCGGCCTGCAAAACTCTTGCATCCTACCTCTGCGCCTTGCTCTTCAACTATCTTGTCTGCAATACACTTGGTGAGTTTCCTCTTGAAAGCCTGATCCATATGATCGTCCCATGGGACTGTCAGCTCCAGTAGCATATACCTGGCCTCAAAATAATGACTGCAATATGCTAAGAGAACTTCAACTGTTTCTCCAGGTCCACCTTCAGCTACCAGTCTCTTGCAGAGGCCAAGATTAATGCAAACCTTTCTCTCTGAGAGTTTTGGCTGATCACCAGCTTTAATGGCCTGTTTAGAAGAACAAACCTGTTCAGTCCAATTAAGCCCTCACTGATGGCTTCTGTCGCAACCTTTAAGAGCTGACCGTGGCACCACCAGTGTTTTCCCTTGGGTAGTCCTGATGTGTCTTTTAGTATATTTACAAAGACATGAGCACAGACTCATTTCAGAGATATTAACAGATTTTGCTGGAGTGACGGGTGGTTTCCCTATTTAGATAAGAAAATGACAAAAAAAATAGTGTAAGTTGATATGTGATGAGTTATGGCACATTTTTGCTGTTCAGTGTTACAAAGGATGTTCTTCTGATAAATATTAAAATACTGTATGTTTACTTTAATATATTACAACCACTGCAGAAGTAAAAAATGTAAAATAACGCAATGCTGATTAAATATGTAACTGCTCAAATGTTACAACAATTTTTGAGTGGTGGCATACATCACTTCACACTCTCTAAAAAACAGAGATGGCAGCCATAAACCATAAATGAATGTGGTAGTTGGAGGTGAAATAAAAGCTGCAGATTACCTTGAAAGGGAAAATACAGCCTAATTTAGAATAGCATGCCAATACTAGACTGACGTAATTTAATGGGAACAAAGTGTTCTGCGCCATATTGTTTATTGACAATGACACATGGTCTCGTATTTCCATTTTTTCACTCAGAAGTAAATCAAATTAATGTGCTACTTTTAAACTGGTTCCTAACACATTTCAGTGTTTCTAATGTACATTTACAAAAAGCTCTGGATAACCAATTTTATATTGCAAGGTACAGGTCTAAGATGGATTTCAAATTATTTTAATTATGTTAAGTAAAAAGTAGTTGAAAATAGACATTTTTATGTTGACAATGTTAAACCATTTTACCTGCCGATTCCTTAAACATTCAGTTGCATAATTGGAGGACGGCTATTTAAAAAAAGAGAAGGAAAAAAGACAAAGGTGTGCATTTTGTTATATAATAGATGACTGACTAAAAAAATGAGGGCATTTCAGAAAAGTGCTTATACTGTTGATTTAGCCACTTTCATTAACAAACCACAGTTGGCAATGGTGACAATAATCTATCACAATTAAAGTGTCAAGCCTGTGAGATTGAGTCGCGCATCATTGACTCTACTGATGGCTGCAGTTGCTTAGACTACGCTAAGGAGTTTCAGTAGTATTGAAACACCCTTTGAATAAAGAAGTCCACACTGAAGTCAAACATTTACTTAATTATTATCTGGTAAGTGAGATAAAATGATTTTGTTATTTAATTTTACATATTTAATTAATTAAAAATACTTTAATACAAATTAACCAAACAAACTTGTCCTGATAAAAATAGTGGAAATTGAACTTTCTTTTCATTCTTTATGTATGAAACTTAATCAACATGCCTCATAGGTTTATGTCTTTCAAACAATGTGCAATATGCAAATACATAATAAGCTCCTCAAATTTATTAATTTAATTAAGCTACTGAGAGGTCTGGAAAGCTGGTGCTGATGCCAGCAGAATCAAGTGCCCATTTTCTGAACCCACTTTTTTATTAAGCAATGGTTACTTAGTGCCCAGTACTTCCAGGACCAGTGCCAGAGCACCCTGACCCTAAGACTTTGTTAGACTATGCACAATTCATTGAGAAAAACCCCAGCATAGTAAAAATTTAAAAGTAATGAGGACTGGTGCATAATTCCTAATCTGTAAGTATGTGTATTACACCCCATAGTGACATGAGCATCTGTCACTTTCTGGGCTTGCAAGCTTTTCTTAGCAGTCCAACTTTTGGTTACCAGTCTGTACCTGCTTCATAATCTTTATATTTTTTGCATTTTTGACAGTAAAGAAGTGGCGACATCAAAGAGGCTGATTTGTGTTTGTTATTAAATAAAATGTAGTCATGTATTTTAATATATTCATTTTTACTTGGAGAATGGCGCATGATCTACTACTATAAACTATGACATAAAAGTGCATAAAGTGATCTTTGCAGTATGTGGTTTGATTTGAAGGAACTTGATTATTGCTTCATTTAAAAAGTTCATCCATTCATTTTCTGAAACCATTTATTTTATTTCAGACCCATACAGTGCTAAAATTTACCATCACAACTTTATGGCAAAGTAGTAACTAGCATCGGAGTACCAGTCCAGCACATGGGAACACAAACACATTCATACTCAGTCATACTGAACCAGTTTAGCATCACCTAACATAATCATGTTTAGGAGGTGGGAGAAAGCCAGGGAACCAAAAAGAAAACACACACGGGCACACAAAAAACATACAGACTATGACTGGGCTGAAAATAATGCCTTAATTACTAGAGCTGTTAGGAAACAGCACTTGGTGTCGTGCTTCAGGTGCTATTAAAAAAGGAGCTTTTAAAATGCACTATTTAGTACTATCCACATCCCAAAAGTAAAGCATTGATAAGTTCAATTAAATCAATAAGTAAGACCCATACCATGTGAAACTCCTATAAGTGTGAAAAGGGTGACTCTAAAATCAGCTGTATGCTTACCTGGAAGATGTGTAAGGACTTATTAAATGGCGTTATGTGGTCGTACTTTTTAGTTCTAGTAATGATTCTTGCAACACCATTTTCAATTAACTGGAAGCTGTAAATTGAACAATTGTAAATAAATGCTTTATCACCGTAACAACATCAGCTGCATGGAATTTGATCTAATAAAGCTCACACAAATCAAAAAAAATATACAACCTAAGGGAAACAATATTCCTTGTTCCACAATGGCCTACAAAAAAAAACACCATAAGATAAATACACTTAAACACATTCATGAGATTATTTTAGACAAACTTTAAGGGAATACTCCACTCAGAAATGATACATATCCATATATATATATATATTTGCAGTTGGAGATCCACAAAGGGAGAAAAAACGAATCACGTATCATAAAATAGTTTTTTTTTTTTTATTTTTATTTAAATGAGTCCACACGCATTGTAATACCAAGGAAACAAAAATTAATGAGAGACGCTATCTGTTTCAACTTTTCACCTCGAACGGATACTCAAAATCATTCATTAATCGGAGTCTACACAGCAGACGCCAAAGGAATCAGCATACAATCGACGTAAATCAGAACCCCCATCTCACCTGGCATTCACTCCCGTATCACCATAATGTGTCAGAAGGCACGGCACGCACCCTGACCAAGTGGGGCATCAAAATAGCACATAAACCCACCAACAATCTGCACATGGTCCTGTTTAATGCTAAAAACAAGAAATCGACAGCCGAAACACGAAACGCAGTTTATACTATTGCATGCAATTCTTGCTCAGCTGTATACATAGGACAAACGTCAAAAAAAATCTCAACACGTGTACAGGAACATCGCAACGCCGTCAGAAGAAAGGACACACTATCTTTGATATATGCACATACTAAATCGACAGGACACACATTCAACTGGGACAACGTAAAAGTAAAATTTAAGGCCAGTACAAAAAGCACCAGAGAGTTGGCCGAGTCTTGGCTATCAGATGAAAACGCCATCAACAGACACTTGGACATAAACCCAGCATATGCCAACTTAAGAAGGACATATGCACATTAATTAAACACGATACACCCCCCCCTCCCCCTTGATCATACTGACTTAGTCACCGCCACCCACCCCCCCCCCCCCCAATACTGAATGTGTTGCTATATATTGCCTTTGATTCTTGTAAGTCTAAGCATTATCCTCTGATGAAGACCCCTGATAGGGGTTGAAAGCTCAGGAATAAAACTATTTTATGATACGTGATTCGTTTTTTCTCCCTTTGTGGATCTCCAACTGCAAATATGCAAACCGTATCACAGACCTTCTCTTCCATATATAATAACGGGCGCTAGAACAGCAGTGCATTCTCTTTGAGAATTTTCTTTACGCTCATTTTCCTGTTCCTCTATAGAACTACTTGCTCTTCTGAGTCTTTCTCTTTTAGCGTTTTTCTGAAGCTCATTTTCTTTTTCTTCTTTTTTGGGTGGCATGTTGTTAGTAGATAGTCACAGTAATATAGGGTTGTACGTCCGTAATATTTTCTGTTACAGTAATACTGGCTTGTATGTGTCTGTAATATGCATCACTGTATTGTGTGCCTTTAATTTTCACTCGCAGTAATACTGGTTTGTATTTCCGTAAAATGCCTGTAATTTTCTCTGACAGTAATACTGGCTTTGATGTCCGTAATATGTGTTTAATTTTCTGTCACAACAGTGGGCAATCAGCAGATTCTCCCCAGCAACTGATGTAATGTGTGGCGTGTAGTTCATAATCGTGCTTATGGCGTCTCTCCAGCAAGTACTGTGCAGTTCCCCAGCAAGTATTTTAATCTGTGCTGGCATGCAGCTGATTATTGTATGTGTGGCGTCTCCCCAGCAACAGATTTTATATATGCAAAAATAAATGTACTTTTAAAAGTCATCCTATTGTAATATCATGAAAATTCGTATATTTAGAAAAACCCCTTCAACGACTGACACTTTACACTTTACCGGGCCAGGGTTCTTAATCGCAAATCTGACATCCTCAGAGTGAACACTTGCACAACCACAAACACTAATCCCACCTCTTTGGGGAAGCTGGTCTCCACGTCTCAGTACCCGATTGGATTTTTTGTGCCTTTTGTTTTAAGTCTTACCTCATTTCCAGAAATCTGATTGGATTGGCCGCGCGATATTTTATAGGTCCCGCCCTCTCTGTCTTGTGTGACGCGTCAGGCGGCCTTTGAAACATCTGCTTTGAAGCATCGCACCGTGCCCCACGCATGCGCACTTCACCAGAAGTCACACACACACAGACACGGGACGCACACGGGTTTTATTAAAGAGGATATATATATATTAGGGTTGGGCAAGTTAACACGTTATTATCACGTTAACGCATTAATTAATTAATGCAATTATTTTATTGTGCATTAATCCAAGTTTTGTTATTATTATTATTATTATTTTGAAAGCCTCAGTCTCGCTAGTGATCAATAGAGATCAGTGATCTTGTTACAGTGCTTTTCGATATGCTTTTGCTAGAAGGTAAGTTAAGCTTTGTAGATTTGACCTTGATTCCCTGCACGTGCATGAGTAGCGAAGAGCAAACAGCTTCTAAAATGGCATGTGGAGACATACCAAAGTGAATGCTCAAAGCAAAATAATCAGTGGATGACTTTTTTCATATTATTGCTGAATTGGACTCTGATTTGTTGGACTCCGATTTTGATGCAAGTGATCTGCAGATGTACAGTAAATCGAAAATGAAAGTGAGGTACCGGTATCAGCTAATCGTGGTGCTTAACACATTCGTGTAGTTGATGCACCTATGGCAAACTTTGCCTGGAAGGACAGACACTTACAATGACAAAAGGTACAAATCATATTGTGTCTCACTGCAACTGCCAAACCCACGCACCTGTCTCACAAAGACAGCCAGGCAGCCAGCCCACCGTGCATTCCTGCTGGACGTCAAGCAGGAATGTGACTGCTGGCCCGGCACAGCCCCTGCTGCCTCAAACTGCAAACAGGCACCAACAACAAATACAACAGGCAGCAACAGACGTTTTATGTTGATTTATGTGTGAAACCATTGCTTTGTGCGCTTTTCAGAAAACAGTTTTTTGGAAAAAATATTAGCCCTGAAAGAGTTGCTACTGAATATAGACTGTTCATGCTGCTCCCTCATAAAAGAAAATGTTGCTGCTGGTATCTGTTCAGATAAAAAAGAAAACAGATTTAGAAATGTTAACTTGCTGTTGCTTGGAAGGTGCCAGTTATAATGTTATGATCGAGGCTCTGGACTCTGAGGGTAACTTGTTTTTTTATAACAAACTACATAAAACTTAATGTCCTGGCAGTGGCAGATAGCTTTGGTTTTATATTTGATTTGATTACATTAATGTTTAAGTTGAGATTTACAAAAATCATTTTACCTGCTACTATATAAAGGGAATATTGGTGTTAAAAAGCTCTTTATTTGTTTAAAGTATTTGCAAAACAAATACACTACTACATTAATAATATCGCTGTCCCGCACAAATATATATATATATATATATATATATATATATATATATATATATATATGTGTGTATGTGTGTGTGTGCGTGTGTGTGTGTGTGTGTGTGTTCATAGGTCTGAATCACAATCTGATTATTTAGATAGCTACCTGCCATGTAACGCTTTTGGTTGGTCAGCCAATCGGTAAACATTTGCCACGTCCTCTCAGTTGTGAAAGCACATCACAGATATGTGACACAGTACCTGCCAAATAATGCAAAGAGTACACGACCGGAGGTGCTGGCAGAAGGATTACCAGGGACACCTGGAGTGCTTCCGCCGGCACTTCTGCCACACCAGGAAGTGCTGCCGGAAGTTAATCAGGAGGCACCTGGAGCACATCTGGGTGAACATAAAAGTGGCTGCCTCCCTCCATTCATCCACTGGAGTCAGGTGGAAGAGGACAGAGCTCGGAGGAGAGGAGTGGAGGCGGTCAGAAAGAGAGGCAGTGAAGAGAGAGGCCTCGACTAAGGGTGATTAGTGCAGGGGCACTGGGTTGTGCAGTATTGTAAATATGAATAATATGTGTTTGGATGTTAACCATCAGTGTCTGCCTGTCTGTGTCCGGGCTGTATCCCACAATATACTGTATATTGTATATATTTAATACCCCCTCTTCATTGGTCAAGAGTCCTGTCTTCAGTTCTTTCCCTGTTTACTATGTACACTGTTTTTTCTGTAACTATCATGTTTCAGCCAGGGTTCCTTCTCTGGCTGGGGTTCAAATCTTTGTTCTAAGTCATTTTTGTCTACATTAATACAATAATATCCCATTGTGTTTATCATTTGTATTCTTTGTTTTTTATTTTGTCTATGTATTAATGCTTTGGTTGTGCCCCATGTGTTTTGTGGGTGGTTCCCAAGAGGCCCTGCCATTTGCTGGTCACCGCCAATAACTGCCCACCGCCCTATAAATCTAGAGAATCTCCCATAGTTCCATGGTGGTTCATTGTGAATGTGCTATGGAGTGAATGAGTTATTGTGTTTTGCTGTGCCTTGTCCCTTTTTGTGAATGTCTGGACTTTTCAACTTGTGCTCTGTTTTTGATTGCATTTCTAGAGTCTGCATTGTGACCGTGTTTTTTAACCCTTTTCAGACAATTCCTATTTGTGCTCCTCAGAGCTTCTTGTGCTACTGAGTATTTTGTTAAAAATAAGTCTTTTATTTTTATAAAGATTCTGTGTTTGCCCTGTTATCTAGCTGGGATTTGGTGGTATATCCCCCTCTAGTGGGCATTTTTAAGGGGGGTTTTTGGAACCATTCTAGAATTACATACTTTGAGACCCCTATCTCATAACAGTAATTGTTAATAATATTTTTAATAAAAATGAATGTGTTTTGAAAGTCCTGAGCATATAACTAGATAATTGATAAGGGGATTATGATGTTATGAATGACAAAAAATAGAAAAAGGGTGTGAAGCATGAAACAGACAGACTTTCTTGGACTTCATACATAAATCATTTTTTTTTTCTTTTCACTAAGGAATATTTGTTCATAATTTGTGAACTGTATGTTTTGTGTTCTCTATATTTGTATTAATTTATTTCGGAATCAGTCGCACAAGAGGTATTTGTTTCTCTATTTCAATTTAAATGCACATATCTATTTTTTTCCACTTAAACTGTGTGTGGAATGTTTTGTGATAGTGTGGGGCCAATATGGAAATAGTGTTGGTCAGTTGCTCTTTTTATGTAATTATTTATATATTTATTTCTAATAATTGCATTGTTCACAGCAAGGTTATTATAGTTAATGAAAACTAAAATCAAAACTGAAACTATTATTAAAAAAACATTTTCATAAACTGAAATAAAATAATTAACAAAACCAAAATGAAAAACTAAAACTAAACGAAACTATTAAAGTAGCTGGAAAGACTAACTGAAATAAAATAATAATTTACTAAAATATTTTTAGTTTTCATTTTTGAATGAATATTCTTACTGTTAGTTTTTAACCCTTGTAAGTTTTAACTCTAAAACAGAAAGTCATCCACCACGAGTCTTCCCCGCACATATTCATCCAGTGAATGGTGGCTGGTGATGGAGGGCGGCTGTTCACACAGCATTTGCGGAGACAGAGCAAGCTGAGTGCAGGCGCGTAAAGCGTGTGAAATAGAAAGCAATTTGCGTGCCGCCTTTCTTTGTGCTTGTTTTATATCACCCCTCCTTTAACCGTCACCTTATCGTGGTGGAGGGGTTTGCGTGTCCCAATGATCCTAGGAGCTCTGTTGTCCGGGGCTTTATGCCCCTGGTAGGGCCACCCAAGGCAAACTGGTCCTAGGTGAGGGACGAGACAAAGAGCGGTTAAACAAACCTCCTATGAAGAAAAACCATTTTGGACGGCGTTTTCCCTTGCCTGGACGCGGGTCACCGGGGCCCCACTCTGGAGCCAGGCCTGGAGGTGGGGCTCGATGGCGAGCGCCTGGTGGCCGGGCCTGCACCCATGGGGCTCGGCCGGGCACAGCCCGAAGAGGCAACGTGGGTCCCCCTTCCCATGGGCTCACCACCTATGGGAGGGGCCAAGGAGGTCGGGTGCAGTGTGAGTTGGGTGGTGGCCGAAGGCGGGGACCTTGGCGGTCCGATCCTCGGCTACAGAAACTGGCTCTTGGGACGTGGAATGTCACCTCTCTGAAGGGGAAGGAGCCTGAGCTAGTGCGCGAAGTTTAGAGGTTCCGGCTAGATATAGTCGGGCTCACCTCGACGCACAGCTTGGACTCTGGAACCAATCTCCTTGAGAGGGGCTGGACTCTCTACCACTCTGGAGTTGCCCCCGGTGAGAGGCGCCGAGCAGGTGTGGGTATACTTATTGCCCCCCAACTTGGAGCCTGTACATTGGGGTTTACCCCGGTGGACGAGAGGGTAGCCTCCCTTCGCCTTCGGGTGGGGGGACGGGTCCTAACTGTTGTTTGTGCGTATGCACCGAACAGCAGTTCGGAGTACCCACCCTTTTTGGAGTCCCTGGAGGGGGTGCTAGAGGGCATACCTTCTGGGGACTCCCTCGTTCTGCTGGGAGACTTCAATGCTCACGTGGGCAATGACAGTGAGACCTGGAAGGGCGTGATTGGGAGGAATGGCCCCCCTGATCTGAACCCGAGCGGTGTTTTGTTATTGGACTTCTGTGCTCGTCACGGATTGTCCATAACGAACACCATGTTCAAGCATAGGGGTGTTCATATGTGCACTTGGCACCAGGACACCCTAGGCCTCAGTTCGATGATCGACTTTGTGGTCGTGTCGTCGGACTTGCGGCCACATGTCTTGGACACTCGAGTGAAGAGAGGGGCGGAGCTGTCAACTGATCACCACCTGGTGGTGAGTTGGCTTCGATGGTGGGGGAGGATGCCGGTCAGGCGTGGTAGGCCCAAACGTGTTGTGAGGGTCTGCTGGGAACGTCTGGCAGAGCCCCCTGTCAGAAGTAGCTTCAACTCCCACCTCCGGCAGAACTTCGACCACATCCCGAGGGAGGTGGGGGACATTGAGTCCGAATGGGCCATGTTCCGTGCCTCTATTGTTGAGGCAGCTGACCGGAGCTGTGGCCGTAAGGTGGTCGGTGCCTGTCGTGGCGGCAATCCCCGAACCCGCTGGTGGACACCGGCGGTGAAGGATGCCGTCAAGCTGAAGAAGGAGTCCTACAGGACCCTTTTGTCCTGTGGGACCCCGGAGGCAGCTGATAGGTACCGGCAGGCCAAGCGGAATGCGGCTTTGGTGGTTGCTGAGGCAAAAACTCGGGCGTGGGAGGAGTTTGGGGAGGCCATGGAGAATGACTTTCGGACGGCTTCGAGGAGATTCTGGTCCACCATCCGGCGTCTCAGGAAGGGGAAGCAGTGCAGTGTCAACACTGTATATGGTGGGGATGGTGCGCTGCTGACCTCGACTCGGGACGTTGTGGGTTGGTGGGGGGAATACTTTGAAGACCTCCTCAATCCCATTAACATGCCTTCCAATGAGGAAGCAGAGCCTGGGGACTCAGAGGTGGGCTCCCCCATCTCTGGGACTGAGGTCACCGAGGTGGTCAAAAAACTCCTTGGTGGCAGGGCCCCGGGGGGTGGATGAGATACGCCCGGAGTTCCTCAAGGCTCTGGATGTTGTAGGACTGTCTTGGCTGACACGCCTCTGCAACATCGCATGGACATCAGGGACAGTGCCTCTGGATTGGCAGACCGGGGTGGTGGTCCCCCTCTTTAAGAAGGGGGATCGGAGGGTGTGTTCCAACTACAGAGGGATCACACTCCTCAGCCTCCCTGGAAAAGTCTATTCAGGGGTCCTGGAGAGGAGGGTCCGTCGGATAGTCGAGCCTCGGATTCAGGAGGAACAGTGTGGTTTTCGTCCTGGTCGCGGAACAGTGGACCAGCTCTATACCCTTAGCAGGGTCCTGGAGGGTGCATGGGAGTTTGCCCAACCAGTCTACATGTGTTTTGTGGACTTAGAAAAGGCATTCGACCGTGTCCCTCGGGGAATCCTGTGGGGGGTACTCCGAGAGTATGGGGTACCGGCCCCCCTGATAAGGGCTGTTCAGTCCCTGTACGATCAGTGCCAGAGCTTGGTCCGCATTGCCGGCAGTAAGTCGAACCCGTTTCCAGTGAGAGTTGGACTCCGCCAGGGCTGCCCTTTGTCACCGATTCTGTTCATAACTTTTATGGACAGAATTTCTAGGCGCAGCCAGGGTGTTGAGGGGGTCCGGTTTGGTGGGCTCAGGATTGGGTCACTGCTTTTTGCAGATGATGTTGTCCTGTTTGCTTCATCAGGCCGTGATCTTCAGCTCTCTCTGGATCGGTTCGCAGCCGAGTGTGAAGCGGCTGGGATGAGAATCAGCACCTCCAAATCCGAGACCATGGTCCTCAACCGGAAAAGGGTGGAGTGCCCTCTCAGGGTTGGTAGCGAGATCCTGCCCCAAGTGGAGGAGTTCAAGTATCTCGGGGTCTTGTTCACGAGTGAGGGAAGAATGGAGCGTGAGATCGACAGGCGGATCGGTGCGGCATCCGCAGTAATGCGGGCGTTGCATCGGTCTGTCGTGGTGAAAAAGGAGCTGAGCCGCAAGGCGAAGCTCTCAATTTACCAGTCGATCTATGTTCCTACCCTCACCTATGGTCATGAGCTATGGGTAGTGACCGAAAGAACGAGATCGCGAATACAAGCGGCTGAAATGAGTTTCCTCCGCAGGGTGTCTGGGCTTTCCCTTAAAGATAGGGTGAGAAGCTCAGTCATCCGGGAAGGGCTCAGAGTAGAGCCGCTGCTCCTCCGCATCGAGAGGAGTCAGATGAGGTGGCTCGGGCATCTGATCAGGATGCCTCCTGGACGCCTCCCTGGTGAGGTGTTCCAGGCACGTCCAACCGGGAGGAGGCCCCGGGGAAGACCCAGGACACGCTGGAGGGACTATGTCTCTCGACTGGCCTGGGAACGCCTTGGGATTCTCCCGGAAGAGCTAGAAGAAGTGGCCGGGGAGAGGGAAGTCTGGGCATCTCTGCTCAAGCTGCTGCCCCCGCGACCCGACCTCGGATAAGCGGGAGACAATGGATGGATGGATGGATGTTTTATATCAATATGTAATTCAAACGGCTGAAATCAGAATGTGCTGGTCAACAAAAAACTTTACCGTATGGACAGAAAAATCACGAGTGAGTGACGTTTCAGTTTATTTCTCAGGTGACTGCTTTTTGTTGACAGCAATTCACCTGCCACTTCGCACAGGAGAAATTGTTTTTACTTTCTCATATACGAAGTATAGAGAAAGTATAGTAATCATGAAAATATTCAACGTCGATATTTTGATGAATCTTGACGATATAGACCTCCCAGAATCCAAAAATACTGTTTTGTGAAATTCTGAGTGTTTGCGCATGTGTGTGTGTGTGCGTGTGTGTGTGTGTGTGTAAACACGATAATTCAAAAACGCAACTAGATAGATGGATGAAATTCGGCATGTGGTTGTTACACCACAATTGTAGATCTATATGAACTTTTGGGCCAAATCCATCACCTGGAAGTGGTATTTTACCTGAACGCATATGATTTTTTAATTTTTTTTATTTATGCAGCTACAGAGTCCGATTTATTCAACATTACTTTTATAATAATTGTTCAATATATTATTAGTTTGATTTGTTGGTGATGGTTCCTTAATGTACAGAATATAAAAATATAATCATTGTCTTGCAGTTTACTCCTCAAATATCCATATCTGAGTATACAAGAAAGTCGAGCAGAGACCACTCTCGATTTTTGAAAATAAAATGGCACTGATCAAGAGACTGACTAGGTCATCATACAAGATCAGCATATTGTTGCTGACCAATCACTTTTGCTTTAAAAACATCATTTAAAAATGAAGCAATACAAACAAAGGTAGAGAGTCTGACAAGTGATGAAAAACTAGACATACTAATGGGTTTTTTTATTTATTTTATATTTATTAATTTATCTTTTTTAGTTCATATTCACAACTCAAAATACCCGATATTGTGAAAGTAAACCATTAGCAGAATTATATTTTAAAATATTTGTCTCCCTTTATTCAATGTTTTTCTTTCTCTCTCAAAATAGATAGTTGAAATATTATTCTTTTTGTTCTTAACATCAGCCATATCATACATATTGTATACCAGGGAGTTTTCCTGCCATACATTCAAACCTGCTGCGGTAGGCTCCAGGTTTCCTGTGATCCTGCTCTGGATAAACAGGTTTTAGATAATGTATATGTTGTTCTTAATCTTAGATGCTGTCTCTGTTGTTTTGTGCCTGTCTGTATTCCTATTTCCTACTCTTGTTCTCCTCATTATGGGTTTACTGTTCTTATGGTAGGCTATTCATGACTCACCATCTCTAACCTTCACACTACATGCTTGTTCTTCTTTGTTTCCCTCAATACACCTACGTGGGGTCTGCACACTCATTCAAGTCCAAGAGCCCTGTTCTTCCTAAGCCCCTGTGATTTTCATGAGAAAATATTTTAAAAATTATACAATTGTGTAAAATTATTCATATTCAATATCTAGTTTTGATTATGCTTGTTTTTATCAGACAAAAAACAAAACCAGATAGTAAACCAGGCAGTGTAGTAAGCTTCCACTAACATTAAACTCATATCTAAATCTGTTAAGTGAATAGTTCTGTCTGATTGTGACACAAAACTAACTCTGTATGCTCTCCATGCCATAATTACTAAAACTAAAACTGAAACTTGAAACTAATATATATAAAAATAAAATAGAAATGTCTTTGTGAAATAAAAACTAAACTAAAACTAAAAGTACACAACGAAGGAAAACTAAAACTAAACTGAATTTCCAAGTAAGGTCAGAAAAAATACAGAAATAAAAACTAATATAAAGAGGCAAAACTATAATAACCTTGGTTCACAGATTGGTACACCTTCTTACACATTTTGCACTATTTAAGCTTTTTAATTTAAAAAGTATGTTTTTTGCTGTGTAAACCATTCCCACTTATCAATAGAATTTCTGGCCTTCTATTTTTTAAGAGAAATAGTTAAAATTCATCCATTTTTTTAACTTGCTGGTACAGTTAATTTCTGACACATTAAGTTTCATTTGGTCTTAACTGAAAGGAAACGTCTGTAATAAAGTAAATATCATATGTTCTAATTATCTCTCCCTGTGTATCTTGTACCAGTTTTGGGTCCTGGGGTACAACATAGCTGACATCAAAATGAAATGCCAGGACTATCATCACATTTTACTGAAATAATTTTTATAAGCATGATCTAAGCAATGCAAGCACAGTGCCTGAGAGCACAGCCTAATTCTCAACCCTGAGTAACAGGATGGTTTGGTCAGTAGTGTTAACAGCTGTGTTTATGCCTAACACTCTAAAGGTGACTAAAAATTAGGAGTTAAGAAGAATGAACTGAGTTAAGGACTGCATAAAAGATATTTGTTTTTTGAAACTTGCATTGTTAATGTTCTTTTATTGTTGTTTCACTTTGTTGCTGTGTAACGTTTTGTGATAATCGTCTGTAACAATGTCTTTGCAGTGCAAGTTTAAACTGGTTGCTTAAAAGAAATAAGAATAATATATTTTATTTATATAGAGTCCTCTGATAATATACCGTATGTACAGTATGTACTAAGTGGGAAGTGTAAACAGAATGAAGCATTGTAACCTCAAAGTTTTTAGGATTGTGAGTTTTTACTGATAAGACCTGCTGTTATATTTTATGGTTTTACAAGCATACTTCATTATAATATCAACCCTGTTGAGTGGTATGTCTGCTTCTGAGTGGTTTCACAACGGTGATTTGCTACAAGACCCCTACGTGTGAGGCTGTGCAGATACTTTACTGAAGTGCTGCTTTTACTGTAAATGCAAAGCCGCTGATTCTGACGTGGTTTAGAGATACCACTTTTGAGCATGCTTTGATACTCTTAGTGGTGATGTCAAAAGCCTGGGTAACTACAAGATTAAATGCTGCCCAAGAGACATCTGAAACTAGCAGGTTGTATGGTTTGGATACACACAGTCCACTTGATTTTGTTTATGGTTATACAACTATGATATTTATGAATTAAAACTTACTAAACCTGCTTTCCTGCATGTAGATTTTGCCCATATTTTACTGCTCTGTGCTGAGTTGTTTTTTCAGATAGGACAATCAGTGGTGAGAGACAGTGAACACTCACAAAAGAGAAGGTAGAGAGATGATATGTGCTTGAAATTTTAGAGTAGTGGACTATACTCTTGGGTGCAAATGAATTGCAACTGTGAACTGCATATTCCCTAAAGCTGGCAAGAAAGGGCAAACAAGAGTAGGGACAGAGGTGTGACATTAAACTATATAGTAAGTCTACAGGGAAAGAATATGTGCATTTGATAAAAGATGATTTAGTTTTAAGCAGAGGTATCCCCAAAAGTCTTCACCACAATAAAGCATTTGGTGCTGCGAGAGAGCAAGCAGGGTCATATGATATTACAGTCTGATAAATAAGTCTGTAGTGGTTCCTTCATCAGAAGACAATAAAATAACATTGACAACATGAGTTATTGCAGTTTCTGTACTGTGATCAGTGTGAAAGCCAGGCTAAAACTTTTTAAGTAAGTTGTAATAAATGTGGTGGCACTATAGCTGTCAGGATACTATTTTTTCAAGTACTTTAAAAAGAATAGTTAAGTTAAAAATCCACTGTAGCTCTGATTTTTCAATAATGATCTGATAATAAAGACTTTCAGAGCATTAGGCACTGTGCCAGTCAATAGAGATCTCTTGATAATGTAATAGGTTTCTTTTTCAAAGATTATGCTGTTATTAACTTGAAACTACTCTACAAGTGTGCACTAGGAGAGCTAAGGTTTGACAGTATAGTAGTTAGTTCCTGAGATGACTTTGAAATCTGAAATCTTTCATTATCTTTTATGATTAAAGAAGTTTATAACATCTGTGCTGCTAATGTTTGTTGGGATTTTGCTTGGCAGTTTCGAATTTCTATTTGTCAAATTAGCAACTGTTCTAAACCACACACAAGGGTTATTACAATTTTCCTCTCTTAATCTTGAATCCTATTTAGAGCAGATGAGGAAAACCGCTTTTTAAAATATTTTTTAACACTACAAGTAATTGCTCTTCAGAAATCAAGTATTCTGGTTATGGTGGATCTAATATCACTAGTTTTCTGGTGTTCACAAATTGCCATTCTGGACATTCTAGTCATTTACTTTTAATCAGGAAAAAAAAGAAAAAATCATTTATTGGAATGCATACAAAATACTCTTAGTTTAGAAGAAAAATCTGTCATCATTTAAATTCCTAAGGAAAGCAGATTTTTAAAACATTATTTAAGCATGTAAAAATGTGTGCCTTCATGCGTACAGTCAATACTATATGATGTCAGATCTAGTTACTCTCCATCTACGCTCTGGGTTATTGTCATTCTAATTTAAGAGCGCATGTACTATCATTAAACTTCCCAAGAATCTTTTCTCTTTCTCTCTCATTTCACATCGGCTTATCCTCATCAGGTCCCCAATTAGACTACCCTGCGCCCAGTAACAGTGTCCAGCCCTTGCTGGAGAATTCATAGGCCAGTTGAGAGGTATAATTCCTTCAATGTGCCCAGAATTGTTAGTTAATTACTTTAAATCTTTTATTTATAACCACAGCCTCTGAAAAAAAATGTTTAGCATTTAGTTTTTGTATTAACACTTTGGACTATTTAGGTTTCACTACATGTCCTCACAACTGTAGGACAGACTGGTATCACCCATTTTGCTTTGCTTTGGTACACAAGTCCTTTGCTTAAGAAGCAGCTACCAGACCCTCTTCAGCTCAAGTGTCAGTTATCTCCTCACAGGGCCATTCTGGAATGTAACTTGTGACTGTCATCTGGTAAGACTGATACATCACAGGCAAAATGACATCTGGGGATGTCTTCATGATGTCATCATTTAAATACTTGTTTAGTGAACAAAGCCATAACTCAACAATTCTCAACGTTGATGGACAAAACTTTGCACTAATTGTCAAAGACTGTAAAATGTTGAGCTTTTTTGAACCCAAGAAACCATTGGCAAAACATCCACTTCATCCTTTATAACCTATTGCAAGCACTAAATCCATGCTCTATATATACGCTCAGTGCTGTCAGCCTAGCCATAACTCTGCTCCATAGTAAGACTCATGTTGCCTAGTGTGTGGCAACAGCAACAACAACAACAACAACAACAACATTTATTTATATAGCACATTTTCATACAAAAAGTAGCTCAAAGTGCTTTACATAATGAAGAAAAGAAGAATAAAAGACAAATAAGAAATTCAAATAAGACAACCTTAGTTAACATAAAAAGGAGTAAGGTCCGATGGCCAGGGTGGACAGAAAAAACAAAAAAAAACTCCAGAAGGCTGGAGAAAAAAATAAAATCTGTAGGGGTTCCAGGCCACGAGACCGCCCAGTCCCCTTTGGGCATTCTACCTAACATAAAAAAAAGTGCAGCAAAGGCTGCACTTACCCCATTACTTTGAAGAGCAACCTGGTGCTGGACTTTAAGAGTGTAGCGGGGCTACATAATAATAAGTATTTGTTTTTTGTCTGTGCTGAGTGTGTTTTGTTTTCATCATCCCGTTTACTGTCTGTTATATGTGCGTCATTAAATGTTGTCCCTGTACGTGAAGAGGGGAAGGATGATGGAGAGAGACTGCAGCCCTGAGACAGAAATCGCCTATTAAACTCACCAGATATATCTGGGACATTCTGTATTTAAAAAAGAGGAGCGAAGGTGAAGAGAAAGAGAGAGGAGAGAAATCAAGAGGAGAAAGGAGACAGTTTACCCTTCATTTACTAACTCATCACTGCCGTTTACTGCATCATTCCACTGCTTGCTTTTTCAACATCCGATTCAACATCACGAGAGCCAGAGCCGAGAAACCCCAGGGCTCAGATTCATACCAGCCATTGCCAGGAATTTTCACGGTGAGGTTGTTTAGTTTTCGGGAAGGAGCACAATAACACTATAGCCAGTATCAATACCACCAGACTTTATTTTGGACTCATTTTTCACCACATTTCTATCGCTGTGTTTAACCAATCTGTGTTTGTATTTGTGATCCGTGTTTCTATTAATTGTTTAGGGGTTAGGGAGGTTTTTTTTTAAATATTGGCATAGTCGTGTTTTATATAGTAGTACTTAGTCACTGGTGTCATTGGGATAGTGGTATTTTGTGCACAGATATCTACGTTATTGAATATGTATTTGTCTTTTCCATTTACAATATATCCGAGTTTGATTTTATATTCCTGTCTACTGTTTGGTGTTTATTTCATCTTGTGGGAAAAAAGGGTACAACTTGTAAGGTGTATGGCTTGTTATTAGCGCAAGAAGCCTCAGGTGATCCAAGGAATAGTCTTGGTAGTGTAGTGGCTGGTCTGGGTAAGTGGTCGGCTATTACAAGAGTGACAGACCAACTATAATGGAGATAGATGATAGATAGTCCAAACCTTCCTGAACTAAAGCAAGGTGCATGAGCAACAGTGATTGGAAGTGAAGCCACACTTTCATCTTGCTAAAGACGGTAGATGACCTATCACGATGCCCATCCATCCATCCATTATCCAATCCGCTATATCCTAACTACAGGGTCAGTTGGGTCTGCTGGAGACAATCCCAGCCAACACAGGACGCAAGGCAGGAAACAAACCCTGGGCAGGGTGCCAGCCCACTGCATCATGCTGTCCAGCAGGTGTCAATTTTATGCTAGCAAACAAGAACCGGTATGTATGAAACGTTGACAAAAACTGCAGTACTGCCTGCAACCGAAAGGTGCAACAAAAATGAAGAAGAAAAATAGCTCTCTTGAACAAAGAAAGAAAAACCATTCTCCACATCTTTCCGCGTGTGCCGAAGAAATTCAAATTTCACCTACACATGCAGTCAACAAGAACTAAACCATAAGTACACTTTCTTTGATTCCAAGAACTATTGACTTAGTAATTAGGAGAATGGCAGCTAGTGGATTCTGGTTATTCGTATTACTGTATCTGAAAAGTAATAACCTTTGTGAAGGATAAGTTTGTAGCTGTTATAAGTTCTCTTCCAAAATTCATTAGGAACGTTCAGAACAGCATTTCTCAAACATGCACACAAACACAAAGAGAACCTTTGTGTGGAAAGGGAAACCAGTGTAGATTAGCAGTGAGCAAATCAACACCACCATCACAGTGCAGCGACTAGAATAACTTAATAACTAATTGAAATACTTTTCCATCTTGACCAACTGAAAGATCACATTTCTTACAGAACATTTAAAAGCCATTCTGGAATGAATAAAACAATTCTTGAATAATTCTTCAAAATTCATAAGTCATCTGCCTTTTTATATTGAGAAAAAGATCAAACTAAGCTGGCACAGTTTTATGTTTTATGTTGTTTGTTATTGTCCTCCTTCTGTATAAACTTGCATACATTTATCTTCTATTGTACTTATGTTATGAATAAATTACATTATTGGGTTTATTGCAGCAAGAGTATTTGGGTCATTTATTGAAAAACAGTCCAAACTACAAATAGAGAAAGTGAAAGCTGTTTAATGTGGAGTTTCACTTCATTCATAAATAGTACAAATGTCTTCATAGTCCTGGCACCTCTGCTGGAAACAGAGATCCCTCATGTTCCCCAAAACAGCGCATACATTTTGACATGTGGCTAAACTTGAAAAGAATTAAGGAGCCATTTCTGTGAATATCTCATTTAGAGCCCAACTCACCTGGTCAGTGACTGGGCTTTTCATTCAGTATTCCTTCTTCCACTTAAATTTATCTATTTGTATAGCACATTTATCCAGTTTGATTCACCAAACTGAAGAATAAATTTTGTTTCCATATTTCTGCTATAGAGGCACATGGATATTAAGTAACTCATAGAGTAACAGTGATGGGGTATAAAATTCCATCATTATGGTGTACAGCATAACATACTACCCACTCAGTCGCATACATTAATAATCCAAATTCCCACTGTGGTGTGTCAGTAGAGTGTAGTTATGGTGGAGCTTTTGTAAGCTGTTTACCGTAATGGTCTTATACTCTGCTATTGTCTTTTCAGCAGGCAACCCATTTTTCTTGGGCATGCATACAGGCCATTGTACACTCCTGGTAGGGCAAACAGCAGCAAAGAAATCCACTTATTGTTTGATGTGATTAAAAAGGCCCATTACCTGCACGACTGCTCAACAGATATTATACAGAACAGTTACAACCTTAAAAATGAACAGTAAAATACCAATGGTTTCCTGATTTAAAAAGGACTCTTGCTGTATCCAATCATGCAGACTTAGTTAAGGCTTTCTTGATCTGTTCGTATCCTGCTACTATCCATTAAAGATTTCTGTTTTGTTCACACACTAGAAACCTTTTCAAAGATAAATAACCCATTTTCTGTTTACAAAATGTTTTTAAATAATTTTTATAATCATTTTTTTTTCTGGCACCTCCTGACTTACAGTACTTTTGTGAGAAAACCCACATAACTTACCATTCAACTTGTCTTGATATCTAGTTATATAAGCTGTCAATTTTGTGGGGGTTATCCCCTACTTTTTGTCCTGTAGACCTGTAAAACCCTCAATTTTAAGATACCACTGCATCACTGTACACCTAATTCAATGATTAACATATTCACTTTAATTGTGGCCTCACAAATTTAGGAAATCAAATACCCTTTATTTGAGACTTACTTTAGTAACATGGTGCATCATTTGTGGCATCAAATGTCAGTAATACTTGAAGTTCACATTCACTGAACTTTTGTTTCTTCTGTTCTCCTAAAGTTTGAAATTAAAGATGTCACTTAGGAACATGGCCACATTTATATGGTAATTCTTTTGTAAATATTTAAAACCAGTAACGTTGCACTGCACGATAAGGTGCAGTGAATACACTTGACTTCATAGTTTCCTAGTTTTCCTTCCTCTTTCTCTGTACGTTTAGCATTTGTCTGCTCAGAGGTTGATGCACTTGCTGCTTCCTGAGCAACTCTTCTTTTCTCCACCCTTGTCTTCTTTCGTCGGCATCTTTTCGCGTTAAAACCGATTAAGTCAGTGTTTGTGTTGCAATTACTTAGTACGTTTTTCCTTAATTTTTCACTTAAGCTGGCACTTAAGTCTTCAATCTGCTTCAAGAATGATTTAAGATACGAAGAGGTAGGGGAAGTGACGGCGATGGTAGGGATGAGAACGGCGCCCATACACATGCGCCACATGGCCGCCCTGCTGGCTGCTGCCGAGAGTTGATTCTACAATAAAATAAAATAAAAATAAAAAATAGGAATAACCTTGGAAGTCAATCATCACACCGAAAGCGGACAGTAGAGGTCACTTAGTATATGTGTATCAAATTTCAGGTCAATAGATCAAATGGTTTGCGAGCTACAGGCAATTTAAAGTCCTGGACAGACAAACGGACAGCCACGGTAGTGTATCTCTCTATTATAAAAGGAAATCCTGGAAAGCAAAGCAAAAGCAAGGCTACAATACGTGATCCTCTCGGAAAACAATTTTAAAGACCTGCGAGACCAAAGACACTTGCCACTGTGCAAGACACGGCCTACTTACAAGATAAGACCACGGGCAGACAAAAAAAATCAGTAGTGTAAATGCAGTCACGCAGCACACACAGCTCCATGGCTCTCAGTGCATATAAAGTGTATAAGGTCAATACGGTAGAAATGAAATGAATAGGGTAGAAATGAAACGTTGACGACTAACGAAAGACGAAAGAAAAGCGCGGAGAAAAGAGACCCAAATGCGGTGGAGAGAAAAAAATGCTAAAAAGAAAAACAATAATCTAGGTGCAAATTTAGAAAATAAGGAAAGTGATAATCAGCCCAGAACAAGTGGAATTGACAATAAAGCACGTCCAATAGGGCTCAGAATTAAAAGATTAGAACTTCATAAACGGGAGCAGCGTTATACAGTACGTCCTGCAAGAAAGAGATTTAACCACGCCCAGGCCAGAAATAAAGGACAACTATTGTTTTTACAACGTCACGCGAGATAAGTCAGTGAGCCATCATTTAAAACAAGTCCACAGACCTCTAACTAAGCAGTTGTTGGATTGCTTTTGGCAGACATGCTCAATGTTCTCCCGGCTATTAAAACAATGACATGCGACAAGCAGAACAGGCAGCTCGCCAGCAGGTAGAAGCCTTTTTTGTTTTAAGTGACTGATTGGTCCGATTGAGGGGGTGCGGAGTACAGCACGGAAGACTGATAGCGGGGTACTGATTGATGCGGTAAGGGGGAGGCGAGACCCGGGGGAGGAGGGGTCGGAGAGGGTGCTAGACAGTTGTGTTTGGGGTTACGAAGTCGGCGATTGTTCAAGTAAAACTTTTGTGACATTTTGTTACGTCAGTTGCTACAGTATCAAAAAAAAAAAGATAGTAAAGATCTCATTAGCGCAAACAAAAAGTGATTAATCATCAGAGCCAGGTGTAATTGAAAAAATAGCAGGACAAAGCAAGGTCGTCCCACAACAGTTAAAGCAACGACAAGTTTAATTTCAAAGAATACACAATTCAGTCAGGTGTATATTTAGGATGACGGAGAAGCAATGCAAATTTTAACAGGCGACAAGTAAGGTGATGTATATATTCTGCGAATAAAATTAGACACCAAAGGAGATTGTGATATGCCATTCGTATTAAAATGTTTACAGTTTACCGTGAGAATAGCTTTTGCTATGACAATTAACAAATTAAAGGGACAACCATTAGAAAACGTCAGATTATTTATTAGAGAAACAGAAACAATATTCACTCACGGGCGATTATACGTTGTGTTGTCACAATGTATCTCCAAAAACGGATTAAAAATTCAATGCGATCTTGCAAGAAAAGGTAATTTCATATATTGTTTTTAATAAACCTTTAAAGTAAAAAGTGCAACTAATGAAACTGAAACAATTCCAAAGAAAAAAAAGCTTTTAAAATTGTATATCCGATTAACCAAACAGCGGCACGGTGGTGCAGGGGTAGCGCTGCTGCCTCACAGTTAGGAGACCTGTGTTCACTTCCCTGGTCCTCCCTGCGTGGAGTGTGCATGTTCTCCCCGTGTCTGCATGGCTTTCCACCGGGTGCTTCTTCCCACAGTCCAAAAACATGCAGGTTGGGTGGATTGACGATTCTAAATTGTCCCTAGTGTGTGCTTGGTGTGTGTGCGAGCCCTGCGATGGGCTAGCGCCCTGCCCGGGGTTTGTTTCCTGCCTTGCGCCCTGTGTTGGCTGGGATTGGCTCCAGTAGACCCCAGTGACCCTGTAGTTAGGATATAGCAGGTTGGATGATGGATGGATGGATTAACCAAACACAGGGGTTGGCGAGCGAAGCGAGCAGGGGGCAGAGCCCCCTATTTATATATAAAGATGGGTTATTTTAAGGCCATGCTTGGCTACTGGTGGGAAGGGACGAGGAGTAGCATGCATGCATACTTTTAAGCTGATTTGAGATTTTTTAAAAGAACATGGCATGCAACCTTATGTACATATAGTTTTGTAACATACTGTATGTGCGTATTTACTTTCTTCCTTTCTTGCATAAGCAACATTTTAGCATTGAATCTAAGCAAAGTTTTATACATGCGGCACAGACCTGCATGCAGTACTCCAGATACTCTGTCTCTCTAGTGCAACATATAGTCTGACAATAACATTCCTCAATTTATATTCAACAGTTTTTACAATGCAACCTAACATATTTATTTGCCTTTTTAATCACTTCTCCACATTGTTTAAACAATGAGAATATTGTATTAATGTAAACCCTTTTCTGAGGTTATTTCTTATAGGACCGTGTCACCCATCTTGTATTTATAATTGACATTCCTTTTGCTCATGTGTAGCACTTTTCATCGTTTCTAAGTTAAACTGAATCTTAAAAGCCCTGTTCTGAACATTGTCCAGGTCATTGTGAATTAATTTTGCTGTATCCTCAGTATCTGCTGTCTCTCCAATTTTGGTATCATCTTGAAATTTCACAAGTTTACTAATTACTAATCCTCTGACACACTACCATGGAGTACTTTCAGCCAAGAAATTATTCAGCAGAAGTGTTTCAAGAAATCTTATACCAACAGTAATATACCGGCATAAGGCCTCACTGGGACTGTGACAGGCAAGTCAAAACTTTTCTTTCTTTTAAAATTTGGTACTGCCATCACCTTTTGAAACTTTTGTCCAATTTTGCCTTTTTACCATTTCTGCAAACATATCAATCCCACAAACTCAGCACTAGCATTCAGCCGACTACACTGTCATTCTCATTTCCTTTATTTCACCTTACAGCTATAACCATCTCTTGTACCAATGACCCTAATCCTTTTCTATATGTTCATTCTGAGCCAGCACCTTTTCATTACTGCTTGTTCAAACTCATTCGGCTTTTTTTCTCCATCTGTTTTTTCGATCTACGCTTGTCTTTTCCACAAAAGCTACAGAGTAATTTCTCAAACCCCCTCCCTCCCTTTTTCCCACTAGTGACTTTCATACATGGCATGTCAGTAATTTTTCTCTCCTTACGCACTCCTCCTGCTTTAGTCCTCTTCATCTTTTGTATTCATTTCTCTTTCAGCATTCAGGGAATGTCTTGTTCTAGCTTTTCATGTGTTATATTGTAGCAGGTTGGATGATTATATTTGCATTCTGATTCTGGTTCAGTACTTCTGCCTTTTTCTTTCAAGAGAGTTCAACAAAAGAAGGTCTATTTTTTATCAGATATGTAAGTAATCCTTTTAGAGAAAAACAGTACAAGGTAAAATTAAACAATTTACTTACAAGGGATTTAGAAAATATTCAGACCTCTTCACTTTCTGCACACTTTATTATTTTGGGAAAGTCTTATGCCGCACATATTTGATTTTTTTTAAACCAAGTGTACTGGGTGCATAATTATTTTCCACTGAATTATGTTTCCTTGCACCTTGATCCAGCTTAATAAAAGGAAAAGTGTCTGTGTGTCCACCTGGTTGCTCTGCCTCTGACATTGTAACAGATTGCACATCACAAACATTTGTAGTAAAATAATGCATTGCATGTGTCATTCCAATAGGCGAAGCATCACAAAAATTAAAACAGCTTGTACAAATCCCATACCAAATGGCATATAGAAATTTTCATTTCAACAAATGGCACATCAGAAATGTTTGTAAGAATGCATTTTATTACTATAAATGTTTGTGATGCACCATCTATTGGAATGAGAAGTGCATGCATTTGCATTTTTATGCCATCTCTAGTATAAACTAACATTATCCATCCATCCATTATCCAACCCGCTATATCCTAACTACAGGGTCACGGGGGTCTGCTGGAGCCAATCCCAGCCAACACAGGGCGTAAGGTAGGAAACAAGCCCCGGGCAGGGCACCAGCCCACTGCAGAAACTAACATTATTTGACCACTATACCAGAGTACTCCTGTTTTTTTATACAAGTGGACCAAACTCCATCTGTGAGTGGTATTGTGTCATGTTCAGTCTATGGGCCACAGAAAGGAGATACAATGTGATTTGAGAATTGGAGAAACATCAGGTGATGGTTGTGTTCCACCTCTAAAAATGTCTCACTATAACGCTGGTGTCTAACATCTTGATGGAGTAATCAGTTCAATTCAAAATCCAGGCAAAAATGACCTGGAGGAGGTCCAAGTTGTTTTTTTTTATGTAGTCATTAGGACATTTGTTAGGTCAACCCATAATTTTCCATTGCATAAAGTAAGTCTGCTCTAGCTGTTGTCACGCATGTGAATAACAGGAGTGTGTTGGAGGCTGTTCACAAGGGTTAAAATGGGGGAAAGGGTTTGGACAAAACGCAGTCACTAACCTCTCTTCATTTTCTTATTCTAAAGAGAAGAAGGATCCCGCAGAATACCAATGACCTCACTTCTGAATTGCTCCAGTAGTCCAGCCTCTTCCAGCCCCAATTGTATAAAAGGACAGAGCCGGACAGAAGTCGACATTGTCTGCAGAAGCAAAAAGCAATAGTCTACTCCTGAACTGACTTATTTGAAGTCTTTCTGCTTTTCTTTAATTTTATTTACCACTGTTGCTATTAAATGATGTGGTCTGGGAGACCCCAGCAGTCCTATCTCATTTTATATTACACTGTATCAGCTATTCCCACAGTAGATCAAGAGAAATTTAAATAACAACTATGCAAGTAACTTGCCTAAGTAATAAGAAGGTACATTAGTGTCTTTAGTCATTTTAGTTTTCTTTTGGCAAGATGGGCTGTGTAAATTTCCATGAGTTAGAACAAATAACTACTTCTCTATAATGCATATAAAATTCAGTATGACAAAATGTATAAAAGGACCGGGGTGGATCTACCATCAGGGCATTCTAGGTGTGTGTCCAGGGGCATGTGTTGGCAAAGAGCCTTCTCTTCAAAATCCCCCCTTTCACTGCTTGTTGAAACGACCCCTGGGTTGGATAGGCGATAATACGATTGAGTCTTCCACCAAAATCAAGAGTGACAAATACTGTGCAGCATTAAATGACCCTGTGCCTACGTACTGCATTGCTCAAAAGTATAACCAACTCTCTGTTAAGAAGCAAAGTCACCCAGGGATATGAAGGGGTCTTAATCCAGACTGGAGTAGGACAGCTTATTATTAGAGTGAATGTTTTCAGAAAATGAATGTGGTAAATATGTCACAGTGACCCCCTCTTAAATTCCTAATCTTTCCAGTTTTGTTTTTGGTATAAGTGTCACACATAGAGTTTCATTCTGCCTTTATGCTCCAGTGTTCCACTTGTAAAAGTCTTTACGTTATCATCAAGAATGTCATTCCATTAAAACACATATTGGTTTTGAGAGATTGTAACCTCTAAACCAATAACTGAAACCAAAATACAAGCTGAGTTCGACCTGGTGGAAGAACATTTATAAAGGGGTAAAATAAGAATCTTGCTCATGAAAGCATTAGTTAGGAAGCTAAAATGCTTAAGCATTCTTTTGTAAGAGTGGAGTGAGTTTTTATTATTGTTTAAATGTTACATGAGAAACACTACATGTGCAGCGTTCCCATGCAAAACTAGTAACTTTGGTAACTGTGTGGCACAATCTCCTGAAAGTAAAAAAAAAGAGAGAGAGTAGAGAGAAAAAAAGTAAAACTAGCCTTGATGTAAAAAATATAAAAATTAGTTAGAAAATGTATCAAAAGCCATTTAAACCCAAGCAGAATCTTACAATGACGATGACTGTTTACTGTAAGTATTGGAGTAATTATTGTTGGTGGGCGAGTGAGTGAGCAGTTGAGTGTGCTCTGAAGTATAAGTCATTTCTCTAAATTCTGCAGCCCTGGTAACACAAGTTGACTAATATGCTTCTTTTTTAATACAACTTCTTTCCTTTCATTCAGTTTGCAGACGGCTGTGAATAAAATGCTAAAAAAGGTGGAACACTTGAGTATCAGATGCCCTTGAATAAATATTTAATGTCAAATACAACTCTGCCTCTATCTGAATATACTATCATTATAAAAAATATTACATTTTGTACAGTACTGTTTGTGGATTGTATTCATCTGATAATAAATTATTGCCTGGGGAGTAAGAGAAAGCTTAATAGAAATTAAAATTACTACAGGAGTTTGTAACGCTAAGGCCACCTGATACTTCATAATAATCTTTCTTCAAGGGCATAGAAGCATATCAGAAAGTTTGTAAATTAGACACATATATACGAAAAGTATATGGAACCAGGTATTTAGGGTGATTTTAAGTAGCACCTAGAAAACCTTAAAAACCTCAAATCAAAATGTCTCTGGAAGCAAACAACTAAGAACTATATATGAAGTGAATTAAGATATACATCCTAGTGTTGTCAAAATTAGGAAGAACACCCTGAGTACCACACAGGTGCTGAAACTCTTGGTGTACATACGATAGGCTTCCTGGTAAATTAAACTGAGGCAGGAATTAAAGAGTATGGTCACTTTATCTATTCATAAAGCTTGACATTCGGAACAATCCTATTTGAATAAAAATGGATTTGGAATCATAGCTATTGATCTGTATCAGTGTGTAGTTCTAGAAGTACACCAGATAACATTGCTTAAACATAATATATGATCTAGTACATAGTTATCATATTATAACATAAATATATGTGGGTAAGTACATAATTATTCATAATTCTGTGCTAATTTTGTTTGGGATGGCTGTACAACTTTCCCTGTGCACATACAGTACGGAAACATGGTGTATCTGTGGTCACAGTGGTAAATGAATGACCTTGATCATTCAGTTCCTGCTGTTGTTTTATAGGAGTAAACATGGCTGCACTGCTCTCCATTTGCAGTAAAGAAGAGCAGCGAACAATCGTCTGCTTTTTATGGGCTGAAGGTGTACCTGGGGGTGAGAAGAAGGAACGCTCTCCAGAGAGGAAGCGACAGTGAAGAGAGGTTCAGGCAGACTAGGATTAGGATACCAAGAAAAGGTGCTCAAAGTACACGTAGGATGAGAAATATCAAATATTTTTAAATTATCATATTACATGCCTTTGACAGATAGCATGGCTAGTACACAATGTAAACACTGAACTGCTAAATAATTAATTATATTGGTCATGTACTTAAATCTACTAAATGTGTTGAGAATAACTATATCAAGGTGCTGTAGCAACATATTTTCTGAAAGATATTGAATCCGACTGAGGTTCTGGCAAATTTAAACAGGCCTATAAGATCCATCCATCCACCCATCCATTTTCCAACCCGCTGAATCCGAACACAGGGTCACGGGGGTCTGCTGGAGCCAATCCCAGCCAACACAGGGCACAAGGCAGGAACCAATCCCGGACAGGGTGCCAACCCAACGCAGGGCCTATAAGATAAATATCTAAATAATATGACTATAGAAATGGAGCAGTTTTACAAAGGAACCACTCACTGTAATTCTGAACTACTAAGTGACGTACAGTCATGTGTTGACTTACAGCTTACTTTATGGACTGGCCATCTGGCCGTATGTCAATTGTTTTATCGGTTTTTACGGTCACAAAGTTTACAGGTCATGGCAACTGAGGTTTTGTAGGTCTGGCGTTGGTCATTGGTATGCATACTTTAACCTTTACATAATTGAAGTGTTTAAAATTATGAAAGGAATTAGTACAGTAAATCGAGACTATTATTTTAAAATGAGTTCCATGACACATTTGGAAAATTGTTCAGGGTAAATTTCGCACAAACAGTAGGAAGTTTTTCTTTACTCAGAGAATCATAGACACATGGAATAAGTTACCACGTAGTGTGGCAGACAGCAGAACTTTAGAGTCTTTCAAAACTAGACTTGATGCTTTTTTAGAAGAATTAAGTGGATAGGACTGGCAAGCTTTGTTGGGCTGAATAGCCTGTTCTCTGCAATTGTACCAATATTGCCATGACTAAGATATTGAACATCAAAATGGTGGTGCCAGCATTTGTCAAGATGGCTCCAAAATGATGTCATAGTGTTCAAAATAGAACACTAATGGTTCAAATAATACAGAAATGCATTTTCAGATAGGAAAACCTAAAAGCACAACACAAGTGAAGAGTAATATCAGGCAGTTCTGAGGTAAAAGACTAAATTCAAACACCAATCTTCTTTAAAAATAGTGAGACATATCAGTAAATTAACTTAGAGTGAGGTCCATGCAGATTCAAGTAAGATGCAACTGAAATAATAAAAAAAAATTAAAAACACTAAATAATAAATTAATAAAGTCTGCACAGTAACTTTAAAGTTTATTAGACTGTTACTTACACTTACATGCTATAATGTTGTAGAGTTATTAGTTTACTTCTTTAACAATAGCTATAACCAGATGGCAATGGACAACAGGAAAATTAAAATGTCAAGAAACCAAATCTAAGAAAAAAAAAACCTCTGCAGGCCCATCATCTGCAATAATGGAAAAATACAACTTTTAGTTAACCTATCCAGCCTAGCCCATCCGGGGCATTCTATGTACATTTACATTATATAAGTCACCATCTGTCGTGAGGTCATAGAGACCAGAAGAGCCCAAGACATCGCAGAAGTGCTGCCCTATAAGGATATGGTAAGTCTGGAAACCCTGACAATGGTGCACTGTGCAACAGCAGGATCACAGAAGGAAATCAGAAAGAGAAATGGGTTAGTAACAAATGGTAAAGCTAATTATAACACATCTTTTTATATTTTTGAATGGTTACTATACAGTAATCCCTCACCTATCGCGGGGGTTACGTTCCAGAGCCCCCCGCGATAGGTGAAAATCCGCGAAGTAGCGACCTATATTTATTTTATTATTTATACATATTTTAAGGCTTTATAAACCCTTCCCACACTCTTATAAACCTTTCTCACTCTCTTGTTAACCTTTCCCACGCTCTTATAAACACTTCCTATGCTCTTAAACACTTTCTACATTCTTAAACACCTCAGACCAACACTGCACACTGCCTGCACGCAGCGATCAGACGTCAATGTGTCTGCACTCGCTTTGTGAAGGGGGGTAGCTGAACTCACGCTGAGCAGAAATGGACTTTGTGCTGCTTCTGACAAAATGCCTGCTTGTCGCTCTGCTCGAGGAGTGTGTGTGTGTGTGTGTGGGTGTGTGAGAGCTGAACGCACCTTCGCTCAAACCCCCCCTCCCCGGAAGCGCAGTAGGCTCCTGCCACCTCGCATTGTCAAGTGGGTGGGGAGCTGAATGAACGCTAAGGAGAAGTGGACTTTGTGCTGCTTGTCGCTCTGCGTGTCAATAATTTAAAAGCCTGTACAACCAGGCTTTTAGGTGTACATCACCTATTTTCCTGTCTCACTGTCTTGTCTTGCGTGAAGTTAAAATGTTTTATAATAGTGAGATGTTACTCATATCCTTAGCCCGACATCCACATATCATATGTGTTAACAAAGTGTGTTTTATAAGTTTGCATGTGTTTAAAGCATGTGGGATGGGAATTTTAAGGCTTAAACTATAAAAATGTTTATTTATATGGTCTTTCTATATCGCGGATTTTCTCCTGTTGCTGATGGGTCTGGAACATAACTTCCGCGATAGGCGGGCAATCACTTGTATTTAAAAACCCGCGAAGTCGTGAATCCGCGAAAAGTGAACCGTGAAGTAGCGAGGGATTACTGTATACATAATATGAACCTCCAACCAAGCTGTGCTAAGGTAAAACTCTAAAATAAAATAATTTCAGTATATAAGTATTATTATTAACATTTTGCAAAGAAGAACTAATGTATGAAAAGATGCATCTTCGACATCTTGTAAAGCACTTTGAGCTACATCATTTGTATGAAAATGTTCCATACAAATAAACGTTATTCTTGTTATTGAAAATAATTCAAAATTTCGGATGCACAAAACAAAAAAACATCTCTCCAGTTACTAAAATCTTTCGCTTTATTCTAAGTATGTTAAGAAGGACAGCACCTGAAGATTGAAAAGAACGGTTTTAGGCATAGAAACATAGGCTTTCTGAAATTACAGTATAAAAAGGAGCAGATCTGTTAAGAAACTTGTATACAAATGAGATCATTTTCAAATGAATCCTAATAGATTCTGAAAACCAATGAAGTACAAAGAAAACCCTACTCTATTTACAACAACAACAACAACATTTATTTATATAGCACATTTTCATGCAAAAAAGTAGCTCAAAGTGCTTTACATAATGAAGAAAAGAAAAATAAAAGACAAAGTAAGAAATTAAAATAAGACAACATTAGTTAACATAGAATAAGAGTAAGGTCCGATGGCCAGGGGGGACAGAAAAAACAAAAAAAAAAAACTCCAGAAAAAAATAAAATCTGCAGGGGTTCCAGGCCACGAGACCGCCCAGTCCCCTCTGGGCATTCTACCTAACAAAAATTAAATAGTCCTCTTTGTATTTAGGGTTCTCACGGAAGGACTTGATGATGATGGTCATGCAGACTTCTGGCTTTTAATCCATCAATGTTGGAACATCACGGTGCTTTGAGTAGATAGTGTTGCTGCAAGCCGCCACCACAAAGAAACCGGAAAAAGAAACAGAAGAGAGAGTAGGGGTTAGTACAGATTTTAGAGCCACCATGAATAGTTACTATAATGAATTGGATATACAGAGTATCAGGATTAAATTAAAGTGAAGTTATGAGAAAGCCATGTTAAAATAATGTGTTTTTAGCAGTTTTTTTAAAATGCTCCACTGTATTAGCTTGGCGAATTCCTGTTGGCAGGCTATTCCAGATTTTAGGTGCATAACAGCAGAAGGCTGCCTCACCACTTCTTTTAAGTTTTGCTCTTGGAATTCTAAGGAGACACTCATTTGAAGATCTAAGGTTACGATTTGGAATATAAGGTGTCAGACATTCCGATATATAAAATGGAGCAAGATTATTTAAGGCTTTATAAACCATAAAGTCAATCCTGAATGACACAGATAACCAGTGTAGTGACATCAAAACTGGAGAAATGTGCTCGGATTTTCTTTTCCTAGTTAGGATTCTAGCAGCTGCATTCTGTACTAGTTGCAAACGATTTATGTCTTTTTTGGGTAGTCCTGAGTGGAGTGTGTTACAATAATCTAGTCGACTGAAAACAAACGTGTGAACTAATTTCTCAGCATCTTTCAATGATATAAGAGGTCTAACTTTTGCTATGTTTCGTAAGTGAAAAAATGCTGTCCTAGTGGTCTGGGGCCTCATGTATAACGCCGTGCGTAGAACTCACACTATAACATGGCGTAAGCACAAAAGCAGGATTGTGCGTACGCACAGAAAAATCCAGATGCAGGAATCTGTGCGCACGCATACTTTCACGTTCTTCCACTGCATAAATCCCGATTTGCGTGAAAAGTAACGCACGTGCACGCGCCTTCTGTCCTGCCCCAACTCCTCCCAGAATTACGCCTCTTTGAATATGCAAATCAATATAAATAGCCTTCTGTGAAAAGACAATGGGAAAAGCACGGGGAAAATATAAGAATTTCAGCGAATACCAAGTGGAGGCAAAGGAAAAACGTACTATTTGTTGGTTTAAACAGTGGTATAATCAACAAAAGAAAGATGATCGAGTGACAGAGTGTCGGAAAAACTCGAAAGATCAAATTCACAAAGTCGCACAGTGCCCGAAATAAAAAAGAAATCACATATCAAACTCACCATGAAAAGGCAAGTCGTAGCCCACTGTCTGAGTGTCATATGAAAGCGTATTAGGGTACAAACAAAAAACATAGGCACACAGTGGGAAAAAAGCACGAAATGTCAACTTTAATCTCGAAATTTCCACTTTAATCACCTAGTTTATTTTGCCATTAAAGTAGAACATCATAAACTTCATCTTAAAATCATTTATTTTACTAGTTTCTCAAGTAGCACGTTAAATGCTTTTTTCTGTGTTTGATCTTCTATGTGCTCTATGTGTGTGAATCACTACGTGCTTCCGTTCTTTCTCTTTCTCCGACAGGACACAGAATGCATTACATTCGTGATATTACAGCTCTCTGAATAATTAAAATACTGAGATATATACGTGATATCATTTTCATGATGATAGGAATGAAAGCATGTTATTAAACATGGGAACACGGTGGCGCAGTGATTGTTCATATCTCACGCAAGAGGCTTGCTGCACCATGTGTGACCTTCGATGAAATAATTTATTACAGAAGTACTGTCTCTTTCAAACGTACTAACCTCCAATTCCTGTCCTTACTTTTCTTTCTCCAATCGCCACACAATCAGCTCTGTAATAGACGTTAAGCCATTTGTAAGCTTAGAACGCCGATTCTTCAAAACTTTTAAGGAACATTGAAATATCTTCGTAGTACATGTTTAATTATTCTATTCGTCTATCCTTCCAGTGTCGCGTCAGCACCAGCAAGAATACAGCGCAAGGCAGGAGCTATCCTTGAACTAGCTATACGCTGCGGCACCGTGTCCTCACATGTTTAATTATTAGCAATACAGATTATTTTAATGAAGTTAAAGTTTTATCTGTATACTATAAGCAACATATTTTGCTGCATTTCATCTTAAAAATGATATTGTCATCATACGCGCTTTATAAAGTAGCGCAGGTTGTGCAATATTATAACTGTAGTGCAAGTTTACAGTGAGGTAATTGAGTGTGTTTATAGTTCTTGGGATGAAACTGTTTCTGAAACGCGAGGTCCGTACAGGAAAGGGTTTGACGCTTTTTGCCATGGTTGAGGTAGTGTGTACTTGAAACTGTATACCGATCATTCTCTTTCCAATCATCTGCTGCTGTGATTCACACTCAGATACAGTGATATAAATACTCCGAGTGGTACAGTGAGAGTAATATGGAAAAAGATGATCCGCAGTGGCAACACCTAAAGGGAGCAGCAAAAAGAAGAACAAGATGCAGTGAGCGTAACAACGCTAAAGCAGTTCTGGTATTTGGAATACTATGGCTATTCCCTGGCCCATTATATTGCAGCAGGTTAATTACGATCAGATGCATTACACTAATAAACAATATGCAGTTAATTTCAGTGTATTTATAAAGCCGCGTCAGGAATGTGGAGCTAAGAAAGAAAGGATGAGCACACAGGAACAGTAGTTTGACCATTCTGTGGACCATTATATTGTTACAGGTTAATTACAATCAGATGCATTAAATTTATGAATGATATGCGGTTAATTTCAGTGTATTTGATAAAGCCGCCGCCGTGGATGTGGATCTAAGAAAGGGTGTTCACACAGGAACAGTAGCACTGCTTTGACACTGGGTGCCACCAGTCTGCAAAACCGGGCGGATAAATTGCGTACGCCAAGGAATGAGTTACCGTGGAAATGTGCGTGGCTTTACGCCAAGTTTAGGTTTTATACATCGCGATTTGAGCGTGGAAAGGTTCGTACGCAACATTTCTGTGCGTACGCACCGTTTATACATGAGGCCCCTGATGAATATGCGATTTAAAATTCAGATTACAGTCAACAGTTACCCCTAAGCTTTTTACCTCCGTCTTGACTTTTAATCCTAATGCATCCAGTTTGTTTCTAATAGCCTCATTGTATCCATTATTACCAATCACTAAAATTTCAGTTTTCTCTTTATTTAGCTTTAGAAAATTCTATTTTCTATTATGGACCATTCATCCATTCAGAAATATAAGTCAGACATTGTGTTAGTGAATCAAGAGAATTGGGGTCATTAGGTGCTATTGATAAATACAGTTGTGTGTCATCAGCATACTGTAGCTGTGGTAGCTCACGTTGTACCCTGAGATAATCTGACCTAACGGAAGCATGTAGATTGAGAAAAGCAGCGGATCCAGGATAGAGCCTTGTGGAACACCATATAAAATATCATGTGTCTTTGAGTTGTAATTACCACAACTAACAAAGAATTTTCTCCCTGCCAGGTAGGATTCAAACCAATTTAAGACACTGCCAGAGAGGCCCACCCATTGACTAAGGCGATTTCTAAGAATATTATGATCAATAGTGTCAAATGCGGCACTCAGATCTAAGAGGATGAGAACAGATAAATGGCCTCTGTCTGCATTTACCCGCAAGTCATTTACTACTTTAATGAGTGCAGTTTCTGTGCTGTGATTTGTTCTAAAACCTGACTGAAATTTATCAAGAATAGCATGTTTATTGAGGTGCTCATTTAACTGCATAATGACTGCCTTCTCTAGAATTTTACTTAAGAAAGGCAGGTTAGAGATGGGTCTAAAATTTTCAAGAGCAGAGGGGTCGAGATTTTTTTTCTTCAGCAGGGGTTTAACTACAGCAGTCTTAAGACAGTCTGGGAAGACCCCCGTATCTAATGGCGAATTTACTATGTCAAGTATATTATCAATTAGCACGCCCGATACTTCTTTGAAAAAACTTGTTGGTATTGGGTCAAGGATGCAGGTGGGGGGGTTTCAGTTGAGAAATTATTTTATGTAAGTCAGGTAAATCTATCCTGGTGAAAGAATTTAATTTGTTTGTAACGGAGTACTGGGGTTTAAGAGGATCCTCAGTGTTGGGGAGATATACTATGTTATTTCTAATATCATTAATTTTTTGATTGAAAAATACAGCAATAGCCTCACAGGTTTTGCTGTACATCTTTCTTTGGTAATCCTGTTAAACATTCACTACAGTAATCTTGACAGCCATAAACAAGATTATGAGGTCAAGAGTGTTATAATTAGACTCTTGTGTAATTTTTATGAAATTTTTTTGTCATTGTTTTAGGAGATCAGATACTCGCTTTGGGGGTTTTCTAGTCACTAATGTTGCTTCTGAAGTCGCTTTTCAATTATTTTGTGTACTTTTACTGTTGTTAAGATTTTTGGGTCCAATTCGGCCAGCATTTTGTTTCTTTTTCATGGGTAGTGCTAAATTGTGCTTCTGGCATTAATGTAGGGATGCCCTCCAAAGTCGTGACCCACAAGAAATGATGTGATAGGCAAAAAGGTCACCCAAGTGCTTTCTTCCTCATCTGAGATGATGGCTTCCAAACACCCTTCTTGCTTTTCAAAACTAATTTCTTTGGCTCTCCAGGTTTTTGATTCTTGCCTAATATTTTAACTTCAATTTTTACCTTGTATTCTGGTTTTGACAACTGTTTAGTTGTCTTTCTGGTGTTGACCTTTTTTGGCTTCCTGACTTTGTCTCTTCTTCCAGTCGCTTTTCAAATCCTATTTGTTAGTGTTAACTAGCATAAACATTAGAATTCTGTATCAAGAGAAAAAATCAAATTCATATTTTGTTTCTTAAAACGAGTAGAAATGTAACATAAGAAATAGATTTGAAGGATGGTTTGGAATCAATGATGATACCTTCATTCTTTACTTCTGGCTTTACATGTAAAGCTACATGACTGAGGTATCTCAGGAGATACTTGTTATTTCACTATAGAAAATGAGGAGAATTTGTTTTCCCTTGTCAAGTTTGAGCAAATTGCTGTTTATCATCTCTGTGATACTAACATAATTATGTGTATATTGTGACTTTATTGGTTTAGTTATAGAAAATTTAAAATAAAATATTAGCAAAAATAAAGGTCAAATGGATCTTTTTGTTTAATCAGAAAAGTGTTGGCAGTGACGTTGCCAAATCAAGTACTATACTAGACATTGAAACTAGAATTTGTCAATTAAGAGCTGGGCCCACCCATCCATCCATCCATAATCTAACCCGCTATATCCTAATTACAGGGTCATGGGGGTCTGCTGGAGCCAATCCCAGCCAACACAGGGCACAAGACAGGAAACAAACTCACGGGCACGTCGCCAGCCCACCGCAGGGCGCACACATACACACACACACACACACACACACACACATACACACACATACACACACACACACATACTCACCCGCACACCAAGCACACACTAGGGACAATTTAGAATCGCCAATGCATGTAACCTGCATGTCTTTGGACTGTGGGAGGAAACCGGAGTACCCGGAGGAAACCCACGCAGACACAGGAGCTGGGCCCAAACAGAAAAAATAATAACGATGCACAGGTAAATGAAGTGTATTTATTAACAAAATAAACACAGATGATTAGGTAATTACAGAAGAAAGCAAAGTAGTACACAATAATTGAATAAATACCACTAGCCATTCAGGGTCAAATGCAATGAATTTCTATTAAATGGCAAACTAGTTAGTTCGGTATTTCTATAGATCAGCTGCAACGATAAGCTCAATTGTAACAGAAAACATTCAGGAAAAAGCTGACCTCGTACCTCATCGAGTTCCAAGGGCTCGGCAATGCTATTGTACAATTTAACACAACAAGCAAGGCACTATGCGTCATTCATTTTATCTGATTAGTAAAGCTAAAGCAGAGGCTACATGAATGTATGATTATAACTTTGTTTCGTGTTTATATTTATTCCAAGTCTCCTGACAAATTAATATTAATTTGTAACTTAAGAACTGCATTCAGGCAAGAAAATACAAGATAAAAGTAAGTAGTAACTAATGAAATACTCAATTGCAATTAGTCACAAAACAAATGAAAACTGCTGATGCAGGTCTAAAATGGAACACTACAGCGTGTATTTACTTTGTTTAACTTGACATTCCAAAAGAACAAACCAACACATCCTTATTAATAAGTCCTTACAAAAGACACCAACTTATGGCCAGTAAAGTTAACAGTTTTGTTTTTAGCAGGATCACAAGTTAACCCTCTGAAATGACTCATTATTGATTAACGTACTGTATTATCTACAAATATCAATGCTTAAATGAAGACCTTTCTTCAGCACACTTTAGCTTTTTGGTTATTTTTGAGAACTCTTGTTTTCTCATAATAAAGGTATTTTTCTCACTCTTCCTATGCCATGGTGTTTAATAAATTTTTTTTGGTAAGTTCCAACATCTTCATTTTAAACTGTGGAAGCACTTGCTGGCAATTTAGTGGTCTAAATTAATTATTTACATAAAACACAAAACAATTGATCGCATAAGTATTCTACTGCGGTGGGTTGGCACCCTGCCCAGGATTGTTTCCTGCCTTGTGCCCTGTGTTGGCTGGGATTGGCTCCAGCAGACCCCCGTGACCCTGTGTTAGGATTCAGCGGGTTGGAAAATGGATGGATGGATGGATGGAAGTATTCTAGATAGTATTTAGTATATGCACCTTTGCCAGCCACAACAGTCATAAATAGGGATGGGCATCGAAAACCGGTTCTTGTTGAGAACCGGTTCCCACTGTTTCAATTCCTTGGAATTGCTTGCCATTTTTGCAAACGATTCCCCTATCGATTCCAGTCGCCTCGAATGACGTCACCACGTTGCGTAGCGTCATTTACCCAGCAGGAAACATGGTGCCTAAGCGACACAAATGCTCAAAAGTTTGGTTATACTTTACGAGAAAGGATGACAACAGGGCAACTTGCAATACTTGCAAAGTAGATATTGAATCAAAGGGAGGAAACACTACGAATATGCAAAAGCATTTGCACACAAAACACGCGATAACCTTAAATGAATGTTGTGTTTTTGATCCGCTCCGGACTAGTGAATCTCAACCCAGCAGCAGCGGTAACGTTTGCAGGTCCTCTCCCGTTAATACGGCAGGTAACTAATCAACTAACATTGCATATTATGTTAGCGCGATTTGCCTTATTGCAAAACCTGCTATTATTGTGCATTGCATTTAGATGACCATGACGAGAGAGACAGACAGAGTCTGGCTGTCTCAGATGCTGGCAGTTCTCGCTGCAGTCTACCGGTAGCTTCTCCTTTCACAAGAGGCGGGGAAAAGTAAAATGACACAGGCCAGGATAGACGAATGTCACCGAGCAGTGACTAAGTTTGTGGTAAAAGGCTTGCACCCATTTGCCACAGTAGATGCCCCCGATTTTCGGTAAGTGAATGTGTTTAATTGTAGGCTAAGTCATGGAATGTCAAATTTGCGTGTTCTCCTCTTACCAGATGTTTCATCCGTTTCCATTTCTGAGCTGAAACGTGTTGAAGGCAGCCGTCACTGCAGATGGATGGACAAGTTTTAGTCAAGATCATTACCTCACAGTAACGCTGCATTATGTCAGGAATGGCCAGGCTCAAGAAAAAGTCCTCAAAACCAAACCAGTGTACCAGGCACAGACAGGGACAGCTGTAGCAGAGGAGACTGATGAGATCTTGGAGGAATATGGTATCAAAGACAAGGTTGTGGCAGCCACTGTTGATAATGCGGCCAACATGGATGTAGCTGTCAAAATAGTTGATGGTTGCAGAATTGCACTGTGCACAGTTCCATTGGACTTGAGTTGATTGTATTTGTTGCTGGCTGATGTAGTTTTATTTTTGAGTGCTCAGCTCATATATACTTTTAAAAAGGAGAGTGTAAATGTTACTGGACATTCTTGTGTAATTGCCACAGAATAATTTATGTTATACTTTGTTATTGCTACAGAAGAATATTTATTTTATTATTATTTTACATTTACACATTTTTTTCTGGGGACCCCATGGCACCCCATCGAGGAGCCGTAGGCTGTGGATCTCTTAAGATCTCACTGTTGGGTTTGTAAGGTCATGCTACTCCTAAATTTCTATCTTGTTCAAAGATAAGATATAAAACAAAGTTCTAAGTTAATCGACCTGTGTGTTCTCCTTTTTTAAAAATAAGAATCGATAGGCGAATCGATAAAGAATCGAATTGTTAAACAGAATCGAAAATGGAATCGGAATCGTGAAAATCTTATCAATTCCCATCCCTAGTCATAAATCTGTGTGCACAGGTCTTTTCTCTATCAGCTGCACACATCATGACACTGCACTCTTTCCCCCATTCCTCTTTACAAAACTGGATATGGATCACGAAAGAACAACCACCAATGATCAGCTGGATTGAGATCTGGACTTGGACTCTGTCACTCCACATCATTAACATTGTGGTTTTGAAGCCACTCCTGTGTAAATTTGGCTATACACTTGGGATCATTTTCTTACTGGAACACAAATCTTCTCCCAAGGAGAAGGTTTCTTGCAGACTGAATTAAAACTTCATCCAGGGTTTCTCTAAATTTTGTTGCATTCATTTTAACCTCTACATTCACAAGCCTTCCAGGGCCTGAAGTAAAGAGGCATCAGCTGCCTCCGCCACATTTCACGGTGTGGATGGTGTGTTTTTGATAATATGTAGTGCCTGGTCCATGCCAAACATACTGCTTAGTCTGATGGCCAAAAAGCTCAATTTTGGCCTCATCATACCATAGCTTGTTCTTGCAGCTGACATCAGCATCTCTCATCTGCCTTCAGGCAAACTCTGAGATGTCAAGCGTGTTTTTTCTCCTCATTGCCACTGTCCCATAAAGCTGTGTCTGGTGAAGTACATAGACAAAAATTGCTGAATGCACAATCTCTCCAATGTCAGCTTGTAGCTCCTTCAGAGTTATCATAGGTCTCTTTGTGGCCTCCTTCACTAGTACAGTGTCCATTTTAGGACATCCTCCTCCCTCCGAAAAAACTCCATCCTTCCTACTACCTTCGACAAAATATTCCTCCTCCCTGCGAGGAATCCCCAGTCACCCCTCCTCCCTCCTCCCTCCTCCCTCCTCTCTCCTCCCTCCTCTCTCCTCCCTCCTCCCTCCTCCATCTGCTCTCAGTTCTCCGCTGTCCGTTTTCCGCCATCCACCCTCCTATCTCCGTCATCCGCCTTCAGCTCTCCATCAAACCCCACACTCCCCCCGCCCCCTCATCGACATTTTCGTTAATGAAGTGACGTAATACTTCAGCTCCACCTTCTTCACAAGTTCATTAACCATGCCGCCCGCATACAAACTTAAAAGGTTTAAATAAAACAGAAATATATACCTTTATTTTTAACTTCCTTAACTTGTGGAGGGTGTATCCTGTAGCAAAGCCCTAACTTTTTTCACGAAAGCCCCTTTCAGTCAATAAGCCTTAAAAACAGGTGTAAAGATATTGACAACAAGCAACGCAAACCCACCAAGACATGGAATTGTTTAAATCAAGGCGCTGTGCTACCTTATTCCAGATCGGTCCTAAGGCGTTCGTATTTTTCAAAGCAGTTCTGGTTTCCATCTGCATCTGTAGCTGAGTTGAAAAACACCATCCCATACTATTAGTTAACGATTAACACATTTCTATATGTATTGTAAGCATACAATACAACTGATAATATGTTGCGCTTATTTATCTGGTGTACCGACATTTTTGCGTGGTTTGTGCCCTTCAGAATGAAAAAAGTTTGCATTTACCTTTTTAATAAAAGGCGAGCTTTTAAGCCTGAAAAATCACACCGTAAATGCACACGTTTAATTGCACATGTGTTAATATGTATGCTTAAACAATATTAAAAGACACTCAACAATTAACGTCATTTACTTTCGTTCCCACGTTTGAGTCGTGCTGTAAATTCTTACTGTGAAATATAATTGACAAATAATTTGGTTAATGAACTTGTGAAGAAGGTGGAGCTGAAGTATTACGTCACTTCATTAACGAAAATGTCGATGAGGGGGCGGGGGGAGTGTGGGGTTTGATGGAGAGCTGAAGGCGGATGACGGAGATAGGAGGGTGGATGGCGGAAAACGGACATCGGAGAACTGAGAGCGGATGGAGGAGGGAGGAGGGAGGAGAGAGGAGGGAGGAGGGAGGAGGGGTGACTGGGGATTCCTCGCAGGGAGGAGGAATATTTTATCGAAGGTAGTAGGAAGGATGGAGTTTTTTCGGAGGGAGGAGGATGTCCTAAAATGGACACTGTACACTAGGTCTTCTTCTTGCATAATTACTCAGTTTTTGTGGAGTGTCTGGTCTAAGCAGATGTACAGCTGTGCCATACTCTTTCCATTTCTTAATGATCAAATGAACTGGATTCCAAGGAATATAAAGTGACTGGAATATTTTCTTGTCTTCAACTCCTCATTTGTACTCATTTAACTTTTCACAGAGTTGGTTAGTGTGTTCTTTTGTCCTCACTACATAATTTAGGCCACCATACTTACTCAGTACAAGTTGAACCTTCCAGATAAGGTGCATTTATGCAACCATCAATTGAAACCACAGACAGGTGATCCCCATTGAGCTAATTCTGTGATTTCTAAAATCGACTGACTGCAGCAATGATGACTGAGGTTTGTTGTATTAAAGGGGGTGAACATTTATGTGATCAGTCATTATGTGTTTGAGATTTGTAATTAATTTAGAGTCAAACTAAATCCCCTGTAATTCTGTGTTGTATATTAATAAAATGTGAAAACTTCCAAGTGGGTGAATGCTTTTTTATAGGCATCATAGAACAGACAGAAAGACAGACAGATAGATAGATAGATAGACAGACAGATAGGAGCAGCATTATAAAAAATGTATAGATAAAATAAAAACAGTAAATTCTTAGCTTTGGTGATATTTGGCTGCATAAAAAACAATAAATGTAATGCATTATTACATCAGCTAAAGTTCACTCATCTATTTCTTTCTTCTTCTCTTTCAGTTAATTTGTGCACAGCACCATTTTCAGAAGACATGCTCAGAGCACATACACAGATTTTCAAATATAACTAGTTTTTACTGTCTGCTTTATGAAATAATTAACACCAAATTCTTGGGTGTTTATAAGTACATAATACAGATTGCAGCATCAGCAGGTGCATGAGTGATACTGACTCATGTGTTCATGAAGTATGCATGATAGAATGCTGAAGCCAGTAATTTCTGCCAGCCAGAAAATTAAAAAGCGAATGCTGATATTAGCATTCAGTTTTAGACTGACCACATGAAGTATGCATTCTCTGCACATTTTTTAAAGGAATGAAATATACCTATTCTCATGAAGAATACGCCTGCATATTATCTTTATGTTACAAATATCATGAGTGAATAGCTGTGCTCAGGGGGCTTAATTATCCATTTGGGGGCTTAGTATAGTTATTACACCTCTTTCAGTCAAGCTGAGACCTCATTTGCCTTTCCAGCTACTCCGTGAGCAATTGAATGGATGTAACCCAGATGCACAAGTGCAGGACAGATAATAGTTGAAGCAAGCTATAGTCTATAAAATTCCATTGTTAGAATGTGCAGTTTGACCTGAGCACTAAGTCAGTCTGCTGCATTCTATAGTCAAAGTACCATTAATAAATGGCAATTTAGAACTGTGAAAACCTAAGGGAAAACTGGAGCAGCTGTTGACAGCCTTGTACCATAGGACGACATTTTCTAAGACTCCAATAATTACTATGATTGCTATGAATAATAATGCTTAGTTCAATTCTACAGAGAAATTATGTCTACCATTTGTCAGCACATATTGGAAAAATGCTGTAATCTGACATGTGGCACCAACAGTGGATAGAATGCAGTACAATTTTTTTTTTTTTGGAACATTACAAGATAAAAGGGTAGACTCTTGAAAATTATGGATACATGTGCCCGAAGTTGTCTTTTAATTATGCTACACAATATAAACATGTAGGAACTGTACAAACTTAGGTTCAGCTAATCTCTGCATTTTGAAAAAGACTTTAGGACAAAGTCAGGATTAATCAGCAGCATTGTGTAAAAACAGGCAGGGTTTGGTTACTCAGATCCCTCTTGGATATTCCAATCATTCAGACAATCCTACATTACTGGATCAAATAAGGTTAACATCATGTGTGAAGTGGAAGCAGAGACACTAACTAATTTTTTTAGGTGTGTTTGCATATAATGTGAAAAGTACTTACTACAATCATCATTTCTATTTGTCTGTCTGTGTTTTCACATGAAACAACTCTGATCCCAGTGGACCAAGTTTGTTGAAGTTTGTCACACTTATTGTTCAAGAAAATTTGTCAGGAAAGTTACATTTTTGTTGAGATACCTAGAATGGTGGTTCTGAGGCTAAGGATCTGAGCTGATATTTGGAAGGTTGCCGGTTCAAATTCCGTTACTGCCAGAAGGAATCCTACTCCATTGGGCTCTTATACAAAGCCTTTAATCTGAAAATTGCTCTGAGGCTCTATATAATGGCTGACCCTGCACTCTGATCCCCATAAGGTTATGCAAAAAGATTGTTTTCATTCAGGGATAAATAAAGTATATCAAAATCATTAAAAAAAATGAAATAAAATAAAAAAGAATACAGTTGTCATGAATGTCCTGTTGAAAAGTACTGGGAAATTTACAGGCCCATCTATCTTAATAATGAGCAACATTCTGTGTGACTTCAATTATGGATTAGTGTATTGTTTCACCGTGTAACAAGAATGAGTCGGAGACATCACAAAGGTTTGGGGCAGCCACCCGTATATTATGCTTGGCTGCAATCGCTCTTTTTAAGTACACGAAGTGAATCGTTCGGAGTCCAAAACAGAACTGCCTGTACTGAGGCAAGATGGCAGTTTTAAAGGCCCAGAAGGGAAATGACGTCTTCGTTGCAGGAAGTGGGAGTGGTATCCTGGTGTTCGGAAGTGACGTCATCCTTGGGGCCGTCCAGAGGCGGGATTTCCCGGGACAGGTCTGCAAGGGACTGAGAGAGATAGTCAGTACACTCCGCCACCCCCTGGCCTGGCGCAGAATTACAAGTGTCTAGGCCCTTCAGCTGTTTCCCATGTGCACGTGTGTGACACACGTCACTTAGCTAGAAATTAATATAGAAGGAAAGAAATTATGTAAGCGTTACTCTTTCAGAAAAGAGTGGAAAAAAATTATTCAGTGTTTATGTTATGCTAAAAAGAACCTCACCGCAGCGTTACATGCACACTATAATCATAAAGCATTTCTGTGACACAATACACTCTCCATCATGGTTTAAAGCGTTCAATATTTTCACCTTCAGACTTCAACAGAGATTTTAAGTCTACATCTGGTACCTCTTATAAAAATGTTATATTTAAATAACTCTGTTACCTGGCTTTTCCTGCAAAAAGGGACCGCAGTATGTAATTCAGAAAAACAAACCTGAAATTTTGTCAAAAAACCAACTCAAATATAATGTGCCTATTATATTTTTCAGATTAATTCATTCTAAACATTAACATGCTGCTTACAGGTTTCCATGATCCATCTGCTTCACAAACATGGACTTGGAATGTCATGCTCTCCCAACCCAAAATTTGCAGTTATTGAAACCCTTTAAGAGATCTTTTTATGGCAGATTCAAGAGAAAGAACTATAATCAATGCCAGCTTCATGTGTGGCATCTTCATAAACAAGGAGAAAATCAAGTGTAATAATCACAAAATAAGTAATACCAAATTTTGACATTTTAATGTTAATCTGTTTGGTAACCAATTGAAAATCCCAATTAATGAAACTGAAGAGTTTTTATCCAAAGTACAACTTTCCAAAAAAACATCAGAAGAAGCAGCATTATTAGATTGCTTTAACTTTGCTAAACATAAAAGTGACATTTTCGAGTATGAGTCCTGGTAAAAGTCCTGGCTTGGGTGGACTTCCACAGGAATTTTATATCAAGTTTTTGGAATCTTGATACTTTTTTCCTTTTTACAAGTATTGATAACATCAGTATAACTGGTGTTTTAAAACCCAACATCAACATGGTTTTGCTTTTACTGTTGCCTAAATAAAATAAGCACCCTCTAGCTTCAGAATATGTGTTATGATCTTTGACTACAAAAGTTTATTGTGCAAGTTATACATATTGATTGTAGGGACTTACCACACAGAGGGTCAGTTGCAGTATACCTGAGAGTACCGTACTAAATGCGGATCAAGACCAGACTATGTAGTACAGTACTAAGAGGAGACAATTTTCAGGTCTAAGTGCTGTTGCAGTGAATAGCAGAACAAGATCAATACCAAGTTTATTTTGGGTTTCTCTTTGGTTTCCACAGCTGGCCATATGACTGCCAGTAGTGGTGACAAACCAGCAATTAATGTCTGAAGCTCTCTAAATTAATGACTTGCAGCTACACATCTCCACCATTTAAAATGGACAGAGCACACGGAAAAGTCCATCCTCATGAAAACTTAATAGAAATAATTTTCAATTGTTAAGCTACATCAGATCAAAAACTAATGCCACTGTTGTTATTGTAAATGTTATTTACTTTAAGCGTCTGAAAAGGCCAAGAATCCCATGGAAAGTAAGTAGAATCATATCTGAAGCGTAATTGTCTCTTTGTAACCCAGGGGTAGATCTTCCATCAGTGTGACCTATGTGCACGCCCTAGCTTATGCAAGAAAAAAGTAATTCAAATTCATTCCTCCATATCAGATCATCTCTTCCATTCCTGTGTACACATATCACCCAAGCCAAAAAGTTTTATTTTATCTTTCTTAAGGTAAGTGCTACACAACACATGCATGCAGTTACTCATACATTATATCTCCGCAACTCAATCTAATGTATTAGTAACCCCTGGCTTCAATATCTAAGACAGTATCAGCATGGGATTATTCACAGCACACTGCAACTGACCCAGAGAGTCATAATCTAAGGTTGTTTTTTATGTTTTTTACAAGTTGTAAAGTGTATTTATATTTCACTGCAAGGCCATTCTCTTGGATGATACCATTTTTTTATCCTGTTGCCATGATGCAACCTCCAGCTTTTGGGGGGGTGTTCTCAGAAGTAGTGATCCTGCCTGCATTAGGTCAAGCATTTTAAGGCTGGTTTGTGTGGCTAAGTTTTATCTGAGTTTGCAGATAAAATCTGAATGACTTTGTTAAAGACTGTTGTTTTTGTTTTTTTTCCTGGTTAATACATGCTTTTATTACCTTTTCGAATTTGAACTTTTGATTGTGTTTTGGTTTTTATAAAAGAAACTTTTTTTGTCTTCCTGGTTTCTGGTCACTTATTATTGATCCTTATTTTTTTAATATGTTCCCAATTTGTTTGATAGGTAGGGCTGACTTTTGTTTTTGCCCTTGGCTTGCTTTTTGACTTTGCGTTTCTCCCTATCCTTACTGTAAAACTTTTACTGTCTTACTGCAGGGCAGTACAATATGGATGACAAATTACTTGCTAATGTACTCGTGTTTAGTTTGAAGTCTCTTATCCTTAAGCTTTTCTAACCAGACTGGTTTCCTTAAGGCATGTATGGCCCCTTATAGATAATAGAGCAAAAGAATCAATAACCAATTGCACTGTAAGGAATACTGCGGTGGGCTGGCGCCCTGCCTTTGGATTTGTTCCTGCCTTGCGCCCTGTGCTGACTAGAATTGGCTCCAGCGGACCCCTGTAACCCTGTGTTAGGATATAGCGGGTTGGATAATGACTGACTGACTGACTATAAGGAATATGGTATTCGATGCTCTCCTTGCCATTATCAAAATGAATATTATGTCCAAAATTGTTCCTCTATCTCCAATTAATACAGGATATATACATATATACATATGTATATTGTGGCAGACGACTGGGGACCCTACACAGCCGGGACGTCTGGAGGATCCACGAGAGGGACGATACCTTCCCTGGGCCACGACAGGGCAGCTGCCCTGGTCTGCTTGGAGGCCACTGGAACAGAGCTGGGAAGCTCTTCCCTATGGGAGGACGTGGCCACCACCAGGAGGTGCCCAGACGGTTATGGAACCTTGGATGGCAGCACTTCTGCCACACCAGGAAGTGCTGCCAGAAGAAATCCCAGGGGAGCCCGGAGTGCTTCTGCGTGCTCACCTGACACTTCCGCCACACCAGGAAGTGTCGTCGAACGGAGCACCTGGAGCCCATCCGGATTATTATAAAGGGGCCGCCTCCCTCCAGTAGACGAGCCGGAGTTGGGAGGAAGGAAACGGAGCTTGTGAGGAGGGGAGTGGAGGTCAGAGGAAGAGAAAGAGAAAGAAAAAGAGACAGTTGTTGGTGATAAGGCATTGTGGTGCTATGAAATAATCTGTGTCCGGGGACTGTCTTTCCACAATATATATATATATATATACTAGTAAGCCTGCGATTCTCGAAAGAATCGCAAATCCAAGAATGGCAATCACTTTCTGTTCCCTCCGATACTTGGAGGGATGAAATATCATGGAGGGTGGGTGCGTCCTGGGAAAGTTCATTTAATTAAATAAACATATTTGTACTAAAGCGGTTTCTTTTCGGAGCTGTGCGTTGTAGGCCCCTTCATTTATTGTTTTTATCCATGCAGTCTCTTTTTTGTTTTTCTATGGCTGTGTCGTCAGTGAGAAGACGTTTGCTGACGGCGGCGGATTCGCGTGCTGAAGTGACCATGGCGGCGGATCTGGGCATGGAGGGCTAGATCACTAAACGAATGAGGTATATGCAGTGGTGTGGGCGGTCGCGTTTGGGCGGCTGTACAACCTGGCGTGTACGCTTTACCTCAGGATTAGTTCACAGGTCGTAGCCATGGTAAAGTTTTCATTTAATTAAATAAACATATTTGTACTAAAGCGGTTTCTTTGTGTGGGCGCCTTCGTTCATTGTTTTTATCCATACGGGCTCGTTTACAGGTCGTAGCCATACGAGCTTGTGTTTATATTACTAATCGTTGAGCTCCTTCCATTTGGAGCCGTGACTCCTTTGCCTCTGCTGTGTCAGTAGCGCGTTGTGGGCGCGTTCATTCATTGTGTTTATCCATACGTTTTGTATTCCCGTTAGTTGAGCTCTTTCATTGTGGAGCCGTTACGTCTTTGCTTCTGGTGTGTCTGAAGCACATCGTAGGAGCCTCCATGTATTGTTTTTATCCATGCGGTCTCGTCTTTGTTGTTCTGTGGCTGTGTCGTTAGGTAGAAGTCGTTTACTGTTAGGAAGCATACTCCAACTTACACACACTGACTGCTGGCACAGTGGATTAGAGCAGGTGTAGTTTACAGGTTGTGGTGTTTGGGCGCCACACACTGACTCTGGGAACTACGGGCTCGGTTTTGTATTACAAATCGTTGAGCTCTTTCCATTTGGAGCTGTGACTCCTTTGCCTCTGCTTACACAGACCGCTGGCACAGTGGATTAGAGCAAGTTTAGTTTACAGGTTGTGTTGTTTGGGCGCCACCTACTGACTCTGGGAAGCCGCTGTGTTTGACTCTGGGGAGCCACGGCGCAGTGCGCATGCGGTTCGGTGCGTCCACCGTGCATAAATTAAACTGTCGTTTAGTAATATAGATATATATATATATATATATATATATATATTTGATATTTTTCATTAACATGTAATTTTTGTTCTCTTTTTCTTAGTTAAACTGTTTATATAAGAAAGTATAGTGTGTTGGGCAGGCTTAGAATTGAAATTGTACTTAATAAGGGTTGGAAGCATGTGCTGGTTACAGTACGTTGCCACACTCACCACACAACGAACCACCCGGATTAGAATCCGAGTGCGGCTGTGAAACGGGTGACACCTCAGCACCACACTGAACAGTGTGAGGTTTTTTACAGTGGCAAGAGGGCCAATCTCCCGAATTTTAGCTGGATGCCATACCTAGGACGGATCAATTGCAGGTTAAGGGCCTTGCTCAAGGGCCCAGTGGAGTGGAATCACTTCTGGTGTTTATGGGATTTGAACAAATCCGTTGCCTCAGAGGCAGCACTCCGCCCATGATAAGACTTCATTAAAATTAGTTGAATAAATACTAACAATATAATTTCAATACTGAATTTTATGTTAGATAAGAAGATCCACTAATGAAAAAGAAAACTTTTCTTTATTCTACTCTTTACAGGAATTGTTTATGTTGCTTTTCTAGGCTCAATTTAATTTTTTTTTCTGTAACTTCTCATTTCTACTGAAATTGCACTGAGATGTAATATACTTTTTCTGTGACACCGTAAAGGCAACAAAGTAGTCACAAAGAAGGACATCTGATCATTGAATCATAATTGAAAATCTACAGAATGGGCAGTTGTCAGGGTCCTACATAACATCTCTTATTGAATCTTTTTGTACTATAGCGTGCCACTAAGCTCTTTCTTGTCTTTTTTATTTGTTTTAAAAAATATATAATTTCAGAATTACTCTGTGACTTTGACTTTTGAAATTAAGTTTGAATAAAACTAACTAAGATTCAGCATGTAAGCACTGACATAGACTTTTCAAAACAAATTCAGTAAAATGAAATGTTCTTGTGTTAACATGTCAATGGCACACTCTTTATTTAGAAAGATGTAGACAATTCACAATTATGATGTGCTGTACATAAATATGATATTACAGCCATTTTAAAAAATATTGTGTGCATCACATGGCATCTAAACTTTTTGGACAGCTTAAAACAATCCATGGCAGTACGCTCTTCAATTATGGCTAGGGAAAGGATCCTTAGTTGGTTCAGCATCTCCATTTTTCAATTTTTTGACCTTTGATTTTTGCTGCATGTTTTGATTTCATTAGCTTGCTCTTTTAGTCTTTTTAGTTTAGACCTCACTAGTTCATTTTGACCATTCCTTTGCCTACTTTTTTTGCATCTTTCTCTCCCTGTCCTTGCAATATTTTTGTCCATTTTTCCACTCTTTGACCATAATAAACAGTAACATGCTGTCACTGTCCTGCTCCACTGACAGATTGAGAAGATCGTTCCTCCCCCAAACTATGCGACTCTTCAATTCCACCCGGGGGGGGTAAATGTTAACATTTAACATTATACAAAGTTATTGTCTGTTTTTCACCTGCATTATTATTATTATCAATCTTTAATTTAATATTATTTATTGTTTATCTAAAACTTTCTGGATGAACTATTGGAGCAACTCAACTATGAGTTTACCTAACAAAAAATATAGATTTAATGGTGTCCTTTCATTTGTCAGATTTCTTATGTTTTTTGCTTGTGTCCACCCATCCATTCTGTGGAGCAGTTGGAATGATATATGGACCAGAAAGGCATTAACACTTAGTTTAGGTACTGCAAAAAGCATCTCTTACTCATGTATTCTTATGTAACAAAACCTTAACAAAAGCTTTTTCTGTTCTTCATAACACTTTTTAAACATCAGTAGATTGGCTATTCATCTCTGTGCAGTGTAGCATATTGACATGATGGTACCATTACTTGTTAACAAGAAGGATTTACAGGTCTTATACTAAATATGTAATATCAAGAGAAACATGTCTCGGTGAAGCCACCTCAGACCACTCCAAAGTGAAGTTCTGTTAGTAGGTGTGGCACGCGGCTGGGGGTGGTACCCAGCCGGGATGCCCAAGAGGACCGGAGGAGGGCTCACGCCTCCTCCAGACCACGAGGGGGGCGTCCACCCTGGTTGTGTTGGAAGCCCAACCCTGTAGGGGCCCGTGGTCACCGCCAGGGGGCACCCCAATGCCTGGAGAGCCCTGGACCTCAGCACTTCCGCCACACCAGGAAGTGCTCGGGGGAAGAGGAGCAGGGACACCCGGAGTGCTTCCAGGGACACAGTCAGCACTTCCGCCACACTGGGGCGTGTTGGTGGAAGATTGGCGGAACACACCTGGAGCACATCTGGGGGACAATAAAAGGGGCCGCCTCCCTTCATTCAGGGCTGGAGTCGGGTGGAAGAGGACGAGGTCTGCGAGAGGAAAGAGGCGGCCTGAAGAGACGAGGCAGATTGTTTGTTGGCCTGGACTGTGGGGGTGATTGGTGCTGCGGCACTGGGTTGTGCACTTGAATATATCTGTAAATAAACGTGTGTTGGACTTTAAAAGATGTCCGTCTGTCTGTGTCCGAAGCTCGTTCCACATAGGTCACACTGCAGAGGTGATTAAACGCTTCAATAATACTTTATAAGTGTTGTGAAAACCCAAGGAAGTGTTTGTTAAGGTCTAATTGCATCACAGTAAGTGAGTAATAGATTCATTATTGCAGTACATAAACTAAAGTGTTACTGAAAAAACGTATGTCAATTTATAATAACATTAGAGCAACTAGACGAGAACAGGCCATTCAGCCCAACAAAGCTCGCCAGTCCTATCCATCTTATTTCTTATAAAAAAACATCAAGTCGAATTTTGAAAGTCCCTAAAGTCTTACTGTCTACCACACTACTTGGTACCTTATCCCAAGTGTCTATCGTTCTTTGTGTAAAGAAAAACATCCTAATGTTTGTGTGAAATTTAACCTTAACAAGTTTCCAACTGTGTCCACGTGTTCTTGATGAACTCATTTTAAAATAACAGTCTCAATCCACTGTATAAATTTCCTTCATAATTTTTAACACTTCATCATGTTTCTTAATCTTCTTTTGTTTAAAATGTATAGGCTCAGCTCTTTTAATCTTTCCTCATAACTCATCCCCTGTAGCCCTGGACTCAGCCTAGTCGCTCTTCTCTGGACCTTTTCTAGCGCTGCTATGTCCTTCTTGTAGCCTGGAGATCAAAACTGCACACAGTACTCCAGATGAGGCCTCACCAGTGTGTTATAAAGCTTGAGCAGAACCTCCTTGAACTTGTACTCCACAGATCAAGGCGCTATACAGTAATCCCTCACTTATCGCGGGAGATAGGTTCCAAGGCTGACCGCGATAACTGAATTTCCGCGAAGTAGAGACACCATATTTATTTAATTATTTAACGTGTATTTGGACGTTTTTAAACCCTCCCTGTATTGTTTACAACCCACCATTTACTCTATTAATAACAGGGACGACTGCTAAGCAATATGAAATCGGTAGATAAGTTTACACTTACTGTATGGCGAAGTACACGTAGCAGCTTGTAGGCAGTCATGATGTCGTCGACCTTGTTGCAAAGATTCCTAAAGCAGATTCCATCCAGACTACTGCCTTATCACGTCCACTTGCAACTCGTTTTGCACCCTGCCTAAAGGACACTGCGGCCGTAGATCTTATATGCTTTTCCTCCTTTTTAGATAAAAAGAATCGTGGACTCATTTATGCTGTAATGGTGTCCTCCAGCAGTGTAGCTGTTCCCTTCCTTCAACATATCCAAAACTTTTACCTTTTCTGCAATCATTTGAATCTTCTGTGCAGTAGCACGTTAATGCTGCATGAGTGAGATGAGACTTCCTGGTTAATGCAATGCTCTGTCACTGAGCCAATCAGCAGCACACAGGAACTTAACTGCGTGCTCTGATTGGGTAGCTTCTCAGCCATCCGCCAATAGCATCTCTTGTATGAAATCAACTGGGCAAACCAACTTAAGAAGCAAGTAAAAAGACCCATTGTCCGCAGAAACCCGCGAAGCAGTGAAAAATCCACGTTATATATTTGGATATGCTTACATATAAAATCCGCGAAGTCGTGAATCCGCGAAAAGTGAACCGCGAAGTAGCGAGGGATTACTGTATAACATAACATTATGTTAGCCTTCTTAATGGCTTCTGAATACTGTCTAGAAGTCAATAGCATAGAGTCCACTATGACTCCTAAATCCTTCTCATAAGGTGTACTCTGGATTTTCCGACCGCCTACTGTGTGTTCAAACCTAACATTTTTACTTCCTATGTGTAATACTTTACATTTACTGACATTAAATTTCACCTGCCACAAATCTGCCCAAGCCTGTATGCTGTCCAAGTCCTTCTATAATGATATAATGGATTCCAAATTATTTGCTAACCCACCTATCTTGGTATCATCTACAAACTTAAACAGCTTGTTACTTATATTCCTATCTAAATCATTTATTTATATTAAAAATAGCAGCGGCTCAGCACTGACCCCTGTGAAACACCACTCTTAACGTCGGCGAATTCTGATCAGGTTCCTCACCCCATCACCCTCTGCTTCCTGTGTCTGAGCCAATTCTGCACCCATCTAAAACATCACCCTGAACTCCCACTTCTTTTAGTTTGAACTCCCACATCTGATGAGGGTGCGGAAATATGAACATATCTCACCAATCCTTCGGTCACTTCATTAGCTCCCTATCCATCTCCGTATCGAATACAAACTCTGTTTGTTTACTCACCAGTGTATCCATGGAAATGCTCCACAATATCTTAAAGAACTCCTTATACTACAATCCACTACAAGAAACCTCCATTTTACAAATACCCACTGCCTTCGCCCCCCTGCGACCAAACTTCATACAATGGGTGACCGAGCCTTTGCAGCCGCTGCTCCACGGATCTGGAATGCCCTACCAGAGAGCCTGAGAACACAGCAGATTGTGGGCTGTTTTAAAAAACAGCTAAAGACTTTTCTATTTAGGAAAGCTTATTAACAAGAATGCTATAATTATTGTTGTTTTATCTGTTTTCATCTTGCCTTGCTTTTGTTTAATCTTTTTATGTTGCACTTTGAGATTTACTGCTAATGTAAAATGTCCTATAAATAAAATACATTATTATTATTATTATTATTATTATTATTATTATTATTATCTATTAGTTTAGTTAGTTAGTTACGATAATAAATCCTTTAGTACCATGGTGGCAACCACAACACGACATGCCAAGGTACTGTCATAAAAAGGCACAAATTTAAACTCCTTGAAAACTAAACCAAATCAAAAAATAACATTTGGAGTGGATTTAGCTATACTAAAAACTATCCATCCATCCATTATCCAACCCGCTATATCCTAACTACAGGGTGAAAGGCAGACTAAAAACTATAATAAGTATAATTTTATTTGCAACAATATGTCTAGAAAAGGGGTTAAATATTAGGAACAAAACATACTTATGACACCATCAATAAATGACATCATAGCAAGCATTTTATTTAAGGGTGAGCTTCATGTCAGTAAAACTTTAATTAAAAAGTTAAGGTTAGGTTTCTTCATAAATAAAATTTACAGAGCATTAACAAATAAAAATAGATTTTTATAATTTGACCATTCGATCATTCAGTGGAATTTAAATTTCATGATTTTGCTCTCTTAACCTTTAGGTAATTATTGTATTGATCGTTGCTCCCATTTGACCATGTACCTGTGCCACTCGCTACTACATTTACCTTAAAACGTTGATTCATTTTGTAAACAGAGATAAATGGATATAACAATTACCAGTTTTTATTTACTATAAAACAACATGGAGAAAACTAGGCAGCGCACACTTAAATATCTATTTCCTAATGTGTATATATGATGCACATATTACTTTAATGTAATCTTGTCACTTTAATGTAAATTTATCGTTACTTTATCAAATATCTCGGGGTGAGTGAATGAAGTTGCCTACCCAAAGATGTTCCATCCATGGTAGGTTTCTGCATTATACCCAGTGTTGTTAGGGTGAATTCCAGGCTACACGTGACTCTAAGCTGAATTATAAAAATGTAAAATTGTACCTTGGATATGCAGTGAGTCATAAAGTCATGAATTCAACCAGCACCCTTGGAATGCCTAAGCCACTAGATTATACCACTAAATGGTTGTAATACACTATAAATTTCAATACTCACTGTACTATACTGTATTCTGATAGAGTCAAGAGTGAAGTGGCACAGCAATAGAACAATTCATCATACCGTAGCTTCATGGGATGGATGAACGCCTCTCTAGTTTAGCAGCGTAGTTTGCTCATTGTTTTGACCAGTGCAAGTCCAGGAGGTGAGTAACCTGTGGTAGGTACATTATGACTGTTACAATATGATATATGAATACCTTTGGGGATTTCAATAAAATGAAAATAAAATAAATTGCTGCCCGCTGTCAACTTCACTTCTGTGAGAATACTTTAACACCTGTAGAGTAATGACTATTTTTGCTTTATTGTAGGCACTGCATGAACCACAGTAAACATGTTAGCCTTTGCACAATGTGAGTTATTTTCTTTTCTATCTCCCTCTTTCTCAAAGCTAATTGGTTCGCATTATGTGAAAATTGGGACTCAAATTATGTTGACACGATGCCAATGAAATATCACAAGCCCCCCTCTCTCATCAAATTACCGCTTTCAGAGTTTATTTGTAAGATGTAAATTATATTTAAATGAAAATCTTGTAAGCAATGCAGGTAAAGGAATAAAAGTCTGCAAGCCAAATGAACTGATAAGATTTCTGCACAACTGCCAATTAAAGTTCAAGGAAATTGACTCTGGAAGGCATGCCAGTTTTGAACGGGGAGCAATTAAGAGGCATAAATAATTGGCTATGCCACCATATCCTAACTGTTTTAGTCAATAAACATTTTTTGTGCAAGATGGATGTCTACAGAAAAATTTGACAATATCAGTAAGTAGAAAATCAAAAACAGAAGCAGCATAGTGCTGCTTCTTAAAAGGAGATGCTGTGTGAGGTCAAATATGATCTTGGGTTTGTGGGAAATCATGCTGCCAAAAAAGGCTTTGATTGACTGGGAGTATTTGAAGTATTAGAAAATTGAAAACAATGGATTGTGGTTTTCAGCAAAGGAAAGATTCCTCTGTTTTCTGTGAACTGAATTATAACGAAGTACAAAACCGGCAGGAAGGGAAAATCTGTTGTCTCTCAGGGATGGGCAAAGTCACAATCAACACTCTGCTGAAATGACTAACCTAACACATGCTGTCACTGAAGAGAATTACTCGGGTGTAAGCTCAACAGTAATACATTATCTTTACAACATAGGACATAGTACTAAAGCTTCTCAAAGCAAGATCCTCTTCATAGCACAGAGCACTAAGTGACATTTCCAGTACACTACTGAGATGATTGCTAGATTCTCTTCTGCAAGGCTGTCATTTTCAGTGACGAGTCCCAATTTTGTCTGCACTCAGAAAAGAAGCTTTGTCCTTGGTAAGAATATCAGTTACATCAGAAATATTTTGTAATCAACGTTGCATTTCAAACACTTCAAACTATAAAGCAGCCTATTGTCAGCTCTCTTATAAAAAGTTACTGGAGGCAAGCTAAAACCTTTTATTATAATTGAGTTCGCCTACTCTCCTATATTTTAGTAATTGAAGCATTTTCTGAGAAGGAAATGATGGAAGATATCATGAAATGAGAAAATACAAATAGAAATTTCTAATGAATTACAAAACCTGGGAAAACAAGCACTTAAGATAGAAATACATTAATGTGAAGTTTAAATTCTCTTCCATTTTTTTCTGAAGGCTCACCATACTGTCCTCCAATTTTAGTAAAGTGAAAGGCAATCTTTTATGAAATTTGTCACTCAGTGGTCAGTGTCTGCCTAGTGTCTAATGAAACAGATCTGGTTTACTTTTCTGGGGTCATTTCAAATCAAAAACATAAATAATAGAAGGAAAAAAAGACATTTCAAGTTGTCTGTGTATGCAGTGGTTTGCTTAACACTTTAAGGCATGACTTTACCAACACATTTATCTCACTGTTATAATATACAAGTTAAAAATTGTACATATGAGCAAAACTAATACTATGAGAGACATCCCAAGTCTCCCAGAGTCTCCTGGAAATCATCATCTTTTCCCCGACTCCCGTAAGCAATTCTCAATCTCCCTGAATTCCTTCTACTACCCAGCTTGAAACTCCAAATTGAACTATAAACTCCAAAAGGTCCCACTGCAAAGGGTGCCCATTGGACTAGAAAACCCAAAGGAGAACCACGATCCCCATACCAGCAACTCCTAGAAATGCCGCTGCGCATGGCCCAGTGCTCCCTTTACTATGCATATGCCCCTCACCCAAACCTCTCTGAAATCGGTTCTCCAAGTGTGGGAGTTTGGTGAGTGCTTAGTAGTGTTTTGATGAAGTTATAAATTTAAATAAACGGTTTTTATTTAAATCTGAAATTTAGCCTGAGCTACTGCCTCATGAAGTAATTAATTGCCCTAAGTTTAAATCTTATACTTTGTTGCTTACTGTGTGGAGTTTGCATCTTCTCCCCATTTTGGCCTGAGTTTTTTCTAATGAACTCCTGTTTTCTTTCCACATTCTAAGTGCCTTATGTGTGGGTTAGATTAAGTTGTAGATTAAGAGTAAGTGTGTGATGGAGAAGTGCATGGTCCAGAATTGCCATGTTCTAATATCTGAAGGAATGGACATCAGTCTCTTGGATTTTAGAATGTTTTTGTTTTATTTTAATCTATTAAATTCTAATTCCACCCATAATCAAATCTGCTTACTCCAGTTGAGTTTTGCAAACAATAACAAAACAGTAGTTGGCAGAAAATCTGAACTGACTCTTAATGAGTTGCCAGTCCATTGTTGGGCACACGCACTTGAACATACACCAATTTGTAGGGTCCAAGTTCCCTTACATGAATGTCTAATTTGAAGACTATATGATATCTAATTTATTATCTTTTCAGTTTGTGTATGTGTTTATCATTAAACTTTCATGGAAAGAACACAGATATACATATTTGGCCTCAACAGAATGGTCCTGCTAGCTCTAGAGTCTTTGGAAACTCTGTTTTCTGACATGTCAATTTTTTCTCTGATCTCCACACCTGACCTCTCTTTTCATGCCCTGCCTGACTCTGATATCATTTATCCTCTCTTATTTTGTTATTTGTCTATACCTGGTATGAGGCAGTTAAGTACTAGATGGTGAAAAAATAAAAGTGGATTTTACCCATCAGGGTTTCTGGTTTTAGCTTACATAACTCCAGATGAATGTAGTTTATCAATCCTGTCTGTACCTCACGGATATATAAAATACATTTTTTAATTATTTTAAATGATTGATTTTGATTTGGCGGCATGGTGGTGCAGTGGTAGCGCTGCTGCCTCGCAGTTAGGAGACCCGGGTTCACTTCCCAGGTCCTCCCTGTGTGGAGTTTGCATGTTCTCCCCGTGTCTGTGTGGGTTTCCTCCGGGTGCTCCGGTTTCCTCCCACAGTCCAAAGACTTGCAGGTTAGGTGCATTGGAGATCCTAAATTGTCCCTAGTGTGTGCTTGGTGTGTTGGTGTGTGTGTGTGTGTGCCCTGTGGTGGGCTGGCGCCCTACCTGGGGTTTGTTTCCTGCCTTGCACCCTATGTTGGCTCCAGCAGACCCCCTTGACCCTGTAGTTAGGATATAGCGTGTTGGAGGATGGATGGATGGATGGATGGATGGATAGATGGATGATTTTGATTTCATGTATGTTCCTGAGGATTATTGTGAGAAATAAACCTTCACCAGGAGATGGTTAACAAATATGGAGGTGTAGTCAGGTAAAGCAAAACATCAAAACCAAGAAATTCAAACATAGGATAGAGTATATAACATAAGAAATCTGACAAACAAGAGAAAACCATTCAGTCCATTGAGCTTGTTTGTTTAGCTAATAGCTAAGCTTTTACAATATCATATCAAGAATCTTTCTTAAAAGTTGTCAAGGGTTTTGCTTCAACTACATGTCTCAGTAGTTTTTTCCAGATTCTCACAACTCTTTGTGTAAAGAAGTGCTTCCTGCCTTCAGTCGTAAATGCACTTCCACTTAGTTTCCACTGATATCCTCAAGTATGTGAATTGCCCTTAAAATGAAAGAATTCTGCTGGATCTACTTTACCAACAGGCCTCTGAGGATTTTAAAGTCCTGGATTAAATCATCATACAGTCTCCAATGCTTGTCCTTAAGTCCTAGTACTTGGTTGCTCTGCTCTTTACAGCTTCATATACTTTTTGTAATATGGTGACGATCACTCTGCACGATGCTCCAGATGTGGTTTCACTAGTGCATAATATAGTCTAAGCAGAATGTCTATTGATTTATATTTAACAGTTTTTAATGTAACCTAACATTGTATTTGCCTTGTTAGTTACTCCTGCACATTGCTTAGACAATGAATACACTGTGTCAACATAACTACTAAGTTCTTTTCAGAGTTTCAGTTAGGTTAGACAGAGGTTGCTTCTTGTATGGCAGTGTCTCTCTTCTTGTATATACAGTATAACTGATGCTACTGTTGTCCATCTGTAGCACTTTGCACTTTTCTATATTAAACTGCATTTTACAGGTGTTCGCCCAGTTCTGAAGCTTGTTCAGATCTTTTTGAATTATTTTTGCTGCCTCCTCAGGATCTGCCACTCCTTCAATTTGAGTGTTATCTGTGAATTTCAAAAGCTTACTAACTAGACAAATCTATGTCGTTAATATAATCCAGAAAAAGTAACAGTCTATGGAAAACCCCTGAGAGAATCCACTGGATGACCTCACTTCACATGCTGCTTTCTCCTCCAATCAGGACCAAAAGAACATGATGTTAATCAATAATCAAAAAAAAAGTCAATGCAGTCCCTACTTTAAAAAGAAGCTAACTGCACTAACAGAAACTTTGCAGATTGTGTACTCATTGAGGGATAACATTTTGTGACCGCTGCAAATTTATAGTGTCACCCTTTTGACATAATGCAACAAAATTGATGCTTCTAACCTGTGTTGCATAGACAAAGAAAAACAAAATGAGGATTAAAATACATTTTGTAAATCTAAAATGAAAAACAAACCTCAGAAATGGAATCCTCACATTTAAAAGTCACAAAATAAACAAAAACATATACCGTATATACTCACATATAAGTCGGGTCTTGAAACCTGAAAAATTGATCATAAAATCAGACACACACTTATACGCCTGTTCAAAAATGCGACACATAATTTTTTTTTTACATCTTCTTGCCTCCTCCAATCTCGCACCAGTTTCTCAGACACATTGAATTTTGCTGGTTACCAATTTGTTTTGCCACTAAAATGACTTTTAATTTAAAACCAGTTTCATATTTTTTTCTGATCGAATTCTCCATCGTAGATAAGGGATGCTCTTACGATAAAGGTGTATGAGGGTGTGAGATACAAAAAACACAAAACAGTACAAACTTTGCTTCGCAATAGTTTGGGTATTACTGTGTGGTCACGTAGGCACAATAAAGAGAGAGAGTGAGAGATAAAGGTTAGGAGCACACGCTGATACAGCGCATTGCCACACCCACATAGAAAAAAAAGGTAGTTTGCTCCGTGGTTACTCTGTCAGGTGGGTGTTAGCATATCATAATCCCTTGTACCAATAGCGTGAGTTTTCCGCATTCGACTTATATGACTGACATTATAAAATACCAGAAATTATACTATAAAATCAAGTCCCGACTTATCCGCGGGAGAAGTTATCCGCGAGTATATACGGTATATAAATAGTGTTAATGTAACTGATGTTCACTTTATTATGGCTCCTCTTTTTCCTTTGGCTTTTCTAGATCTATTTTCGACTGTGTCCATCCATATAAGCTATACCAATTTTGCTGCTTAAAGCTTTGCTGGGCTTTGTGAACAGGGACAGTATGAGGTCTGTTGCTGATCACAGGGGAGATCTGTAGTAATATGACAAAAGGTGGCATTTCCTGAGGTAGCAGCAGTTGGGGGGGGGTGCTTTTCAAAGTTTCTTGACATAAAGTAATCAAAAACTCTAAACTAAAAAATTATAAGAAATTTGAATCAAGTATGTCAGGTCACCCATTTCCCAAACATTGCATGTTTGCAGTTTGCTAAGGCAATACCTATAAATCTGGGAGGAACAGAGGAACCAAAGTAGAGAAAACCATTCACAGAACATACAAGCCCAACAGATAGAAGATAAGGGATAATTGCAAGCAATCTCAAAACCCAAATGCAAGGAAAAAGGCCAAAAAAATATTAAAAAAAGAAATAATAACTTGTTAGCAAAATGGGATTTCCTTTGCCACTGTTCAACAGGTGGTGTCCCTAAAGTACCAGAGTAATACCAGAAACTCTTATAACACAACCTTTCATTCTCACATCAGCTGAGCTATTGCCACTAACAGATCTCCAAATGTTAAGCTTGGTTCATGGCTACCTGGATGGAGCTTCTAAGCCCAAGCTAGGCACAACTTCTGTATATTTCCCAGTAACCACTTGAAATCAGGAAAACCCCATTGAACTCCATTGGTCATCCTTCCAGAACTTCACCTTGTAGCCTCAAGGGTCCCTGAAGTTCTGGGCCATGTTATCCTCTAAGGGGCCAGGCAAATCCCAGGTCACCTGTTCATTCATAATTTGTACGATTAATTTGCTCACATCTTATCCATCCATCCATTATCCAACCTGCTATATCCTAACTTATCTACATAATCACTGTGAGCTCCAACAGCCTTGAGTGTGTATCCCCTTCTCGTGCCAGTCATAGCCAGTTTTTTCATTCTTCACTGACCTAATCATCACTGCCACACTTTTACCCTTGGATGACATCTTTGATTACCTCAAGGGGTGGAAATACATATTTAACACATTCATTAATTCACTATTCATCAATAAGATTCTGTTCTTTAAAATGTATGTCACTGAACAAACCCATTCTGAGCTGCACATGTGTTCTAGGAAATGGATTGTAGCAAGCGGAATAGTTCATATTAACCACAGATTAAGTTGCAGACTTTTCCTGTCAAATCAAAATTTAGTATAAAAATGTTTTATGCAAATCTTGTGTTTTGCATTTGTCTTAATGTGCATCCTAGTTTGTGCTATTGTGTTGCTTGATTATGATTTCTTGTTTGTTCTATAAATCATCTTCTGAGAGTATTTGTTGTGAAAGTTGCTACAAGTGCTGTATATAAAATATTAATTTGAAAAGATATAACTGTATAAAGCACGGTGTTGTCATCAGCACTTAAATACGGACGTAAAATACTCCATAGGTTTGAAAAATTTCAGGAACCCACAATTAAAATCAAATGTGATTAATCCAGGACATCATGGCTGGCTAAAGAAAGTGGAACTGATCTCACATCATAATTATATCTGTGGGCGCAATCAGCACTTGTCTCACAGGAAAAAAAAGGTTATTTAGCTCATTAAGTCCACCGCAGGCCACCATGTTTAGCTTGTGACTTCAAACAGCTTCTTTGCTTAATTGCACATCGTATTTACTGTCCCTAAAAACAAAAAAAAGATCAAATATCCTGCATAATTTCATACCTGAATATGCTAATGTTGCCCTGGTGCTCTAGAATACAGATTATAACAGGTATAATAGTAGAATAATATAAAATGTTGATTTACTATTACAGTTTGAACTTTTGAACCTTTTTAATTGGCTATTTATATCACCACCATATTTTGTTAATGAAACCCTATATTTTTGCAAAATGTAGCATGTTGTAGCTACTTTATTTGGGGTTAGACAATCCTCTAGGAGGTGCTGTATCATTATGTTTTTGGAGTGGATAGCATGAAAGATATTACTGCTGATCCCATATTGCTCTATTCCTGTACTTGTGAGTACAAATCATATATTGTATATCTGCAAAGAATGCAGAACCCTTAAAAAAGATGAGATCTATATTTCACTTTGAGGGCCTGCTGTTCTCTCTTTATTCTGTTGCATTATTCTGTATTCTTGATATGCAGGCACTGTAAATGGTACCTATTCTTCTTGCACATTTGTGGAATTAAGTTATTCTTAACCATATATATTTTGCAATTTTTCATGGTCTGTTGTACCATGTTCAAGTAAAAGTTGCCAACTTCCGCTCTGACCTTTTTACTCACTATATAACTGCCTCACAAGAAATCTTGACATATAATTAAAGTGCACAAACTAGTAAAACTGGCAGACAGTGATGGCTCTGACAGGAAAATAATGGGACATCACAGAATCACAAATCATTTACAGCAGCAAATGAAATATCCTGTACTTCTGTGCTTCATGTAGTCTTCCTTGTGCCAGGGAAATTCAAGCAAACTGTCTGACCAGAGGAAAGCTTCCCATAAAAACTGAGATCTTCATATTGCTTATGAATGGGCATATTTACATGCCATTTAGAACTGTCTGAAAAAGTTAAGATTAGATTGAATTATTTCATTTTTTTAGGATTCACACTCTAAAAAAATTACATTTTGAAAATGGGAACTATATTTGTATTTGTTTTTTAGGAAAACTAGTTAATCAATTCTAGTGAATTGCAGAACGTTATTAATACTGCACATGTTGGAAAAAAGTAAATTAATCAAAATGATAAAAAGTTTTAAAAAGGCATCTAATAGTATTAATAGTTTTGTGAAAGTCAAGATACATAAATATAATCGTATGCTCTGTCTAAACATAAACTGGCTTCCCTTTAACAAATACATTTTAGACAACTGTTTTTCTATCTTTTATAAGACTAGGGGGCTCCGGCCGCTGCTCGCTTTGCTCGGTTTAGTTAACCGGATATACAATTTTAAGAGATTATTATTTTCATGGGAATTGTTATATAAGCATTATTTTCACTTTTACTTTATAACTTTAGTAAAACCAATATTTGGAATTAACTTTTCTTCAAGATCACATTGAATTTTGATTCTGTGTTTGGACTTACATCGTGACAATGCAACGTATAACTGCCTGTGAGTGAATATTGTTTCTTTCTCTCTAATAAATAAAACGACTTTTTCGAATGTTTGTCCAAGCTCTTACTTCTTCGCTTAGCCGTTGACGTGTCATCTAAAATGTATAAAATTATTGTCCTGATAAAATTTATAAGAGCTGAGAGCGCAGGAAGTGTGTTTGTCAAAAGCATTCACACGACTAAGAGCTGAGAGCACAGGAACGTTGTCTGACAAAAGCATTCACATGACTGAGGTTAGATGACCATGGTCTTGTTTGAAAATAGTTGTAAGTAGGGCGTGACTTGAAAGAATCTCATGTTAAAAGTCTCCGTCTCACAGGACTTCATACCATGCTAACGTTTTCGGAATGTTGTAATTCTCGCTGTCAGCACAAATTAGACGATCTACAAGTGTCCGATTTAAAGTTTAAATCTGAACAATATATTCGATCTCTTTTTCGCTGTTCCGTTGTTTCACCCAGTAAATAATTTATGTTTGTTTGCGCTAATATGATCTTTCCTATCCCTTTTTTGAGACTTTCAAATTTTCGTACTTCCATTATCTCTAACCTGCTCTGCATGTGTACCGTGCCAACATTTTTAAAATCTTTACAACGTTCTACTTTGTCATCTACTCTTTGTCCTTTTATTTCCGGCCCCAGCCGTGGATTCGTCTCGCAGGACGTATAAGTGTCTCTCCGAGAAAATCACGTCTTGTCTCCTTCCAAGATTTTTTTTTTAATAATAGAGAGACATACTTAGTTAGCACTTTTAAAGCTTTCAGATTTAAAGCATTTCACCCTTTTGACCTTTGTATAAGTATAATTCAAAGTGTTATGTGTAGAGTACAATCATTAGTTCCTTTGAGGACTGATTTATTTGTTTTTAGTCTTTTCACCTTAGTATCACATTGCTCATTGTATTCTTAAATTGGTTACTATGAGCTGTTGTGAGCAGATTAATGTTTGTCCCAAAGACATCATAGCCTAGGAAAAGTGGGCTCAGAACAAGATGAGGTGAAAGAATGATCAAAAGACAACCAAAGATCTAAACCATAATATAGTCTCAAAAGTCATGCTCAAAAGATACACCCAAAAATTTGAGTCTACCTTAAGATACTTCCTCTATTTAACTAAGCAGCATTTATTTGTTTTTAAGTTTTATCCATACGGTATACTTGGACACTGCTGCTACTGTGATGCTATCATAATAGTGCCAACAATTGTGCTGATACATTTAGTATAGGTGTATGACATAGTGGTTAAAGCTTTGGGCTTCCAGCCGTGAGGGTGAGGGATCAAAATCCTGCTACTGACACTGTGTGACCATGACCAAGACATGTCACCTCCCTGTGCTTCCATTGAAGACAACGAAACAAATGTAAGCAATTGTATCGCAAATGTTGGGAGTCGCCTTAGATAAAGGTGTCAGGCAAATAAGTAAATGTAAATAAGCAAAACAGTTCTGAAAAAATGTCATCAAAACAAAAAACCTAATAAAAACATGAAAATTAGAGAACATGATCTACCTACAAGTTAAATAATGACAAACATATAATTACTAAAGCAAAGAACAGACATTACTGTCCTCAGTATTCTGTACAGATGCATTAGAGTGATCTTAGGTGCATTTCTGACATGTGCTTATTTGTAATTTGAAAGTAAAGTAAATATGTTGTTGCCATAATAATATCTGTTGCATGGAATTGAGTCTTACAAATAAAACATCAATGCAAACAAACCGCAGAAAGAACACCAGTAATAATCATTCATCAGACAACCAATTTAACACAAATACACGTGGGCCTGTTTGTGAGCTATGAGAGTTCTGCTCTTAATAAGCCTAAGCTTTGTAATAATACAGAGTAGAACTTAATGTCTTTGCATTATAGTATGGAAAACAGCGTGAATCCAAAGTTGTTGACCAGTAGTTTTAGAAGCAGTGTACACCACTAGCTTCCATCTGTTCTCAGCAGAAAGATCGTCTTACCAAATTGCAATGCAAACCACTGTAAATAATGGAGCTTCTGGTGATGTCTTCAATTTTTTAGCTGTTTCAGAAAGAACATTCTCAGGAGAGCTTTCTTAACCTTAATTGATATGTTGAGCTGTCATCCCAAAGAGGTAGAAATGGTGGTGCCTTAAAACTGGAAATTATAAAGGTGACATGCTTAATTTCCTTTTCAAATGATGAACTCATGTGCTTGTTTTTTTATTTTATTATGATCATGAGACCTTAACAGTTCTGTGAACTCCAAATTCTAATTTCTAAGTTAAAAGAGAGTTCCACACTTTCTAGTACTATGACATAATAATTTATAAAAAACAAAATCTACGTTACTGCAGGTGCATAAATTACCCAGTGTATAATATACTTGGGTAATTAAATAATTATTATGAAATTATATCCTTTAAAAAATACAATGCTATTTCAAAGTTGTTTATGGGCACAGTTATTTCTGTTTTTGGGCCTGTTATAATCTTCCAATGATATGGTTTTATTCCTATAGATTGCTGTTCCCACCCAGATAATCTTATTATGATATGGCTCATCTCTTGTGTGAAGGAGTATCATAGTTAAATTCACTTTTATGTCTATGGTCAATCCTCCACCATTTCAATCTTTTCTGACTTTGCTAATGTCACTCCTCCAGTTTTCAATCTTTTCCACCTTTGCTACATAAAATTTATCTATTTATAGCCCATCTCTTGGATGCAGTCAGATCTCATGCTGTTATTACTACAATGTCATATTTATGTTTAACAATATATAACTTTGTCTTTGAGGTGGACTACATTTTCATTGGAAGAGGAGGAGGAGGAGTGATAAACAGGATTATTAGGATTTTCATCATCTCCTCCAGAAAAACTTTAAACACTTCATGTGGAGCTCCATCAATAGCTAACTGGAGCAGCTATGAACTAACATGGCAAGCCGCTCATAAAACCTCACCTATACAGAGTGTTGTATGTGATCAATTTGTTTTTCTTCCTTAAATTTCTTTTCTACTGTATAGTACAGATACATCTCACTGACATATTTCCTTTTTTGTCCTGAATACTTCGTAGTTCTGAATTTATTTTTACTTATGGAAATACAATAAAGAATTGCAATGTTTAATGGGACATTTGATGGTCTGGTTGCCACACTCCCTTTAATACCAAGAATCGATCAAAGGAAGACATTTTCTGGTGGATAGCAAAGAATGAAAAAAAAATTATTCATAATTGTGTTCTTGTGTAATATATTTCTTTAATTTTTCAGAATTAGTGACATATTCCTACAAATGAAAATTTTCATGGTGCAAAATAGTCCCAAATAATAGGTGATGGATATACCAAACAGCATATGCAGTAGCTCAATGTCTGCTGGAGCCCTCTGTATTAATTTTTATTTTACCATCAAATTTATTTTTTGTACATATCCATTAATTTTATTGTCTAGTACATTATCTGAACTTCTGTGGTGGGTTGGCACCCTGCCCGGGATTGGTTCCTGCCTTGTGCCCTGTGTTGGCTGGGATTGCCTCCAGCAGACCCCCGTGACCCTGTGTTCGGATTCAGCGGGTTGGAAAATGGATGGATGGATTATCTGAACTTTTAAATCTGCACTTTTGTTAAAAGACAAGCGGAGTGTTTTTCAAGTCTAAATTATTTTTTCACTTTCATAGTTTATGTGAATTTGCCACATGAAGTTTAAGTCAGATACAAAATTTAAAAGTGTACAGGGTGGTCGAGATCTAATTATGCAATTATTGCTTTGCATTGCATTAAAGGTTGCATCTGGACCACCCTATAGTTTACTATTAATGGGTTTGTGTCAGAATTTGCAAACATGCCAAGAATAGTTAGTTACTTAGTTAGAGAAGGGGAAAAGCAAGAACCTTAAGGGATGGGAGCATAGTTAGCACAAAGAACAATTTTCTTTCCATGATTTGAATTAGTAAATTGCAAAACTGACCCTTGCTGTTGTCATAACAGGTTAGCCAACCTTTTTTTTGGACAGGGTGCAAGACAAGGGAAATACTTGATAGTACTTATTCCCAAGATGAGATGCATATAACTCTAGACCACAAATGCGGAAGGCAACTTTCCTGCACCACAATTAATTAAGAATACTTGATCTGTTTGTGTTCAACCTGAGACCCTGAACTATCGAAGAGGCTATGGTGATATCATCGATGTATCAGAGAATTAAGAGAAAGGATAAAAAGAAGAAGAAAAACAGTGCAGCCATGCAAGAAAATTTTGCTGTGCTGAGCTGTGCTGTTTCATTGCCTCTTTTAGAACAGCTAGTTGGTCATTGTAGTTGAGGAGTCTTGATGGGGAAGCAAAATCTATGGCACTTCTTAATGAACAAATTGAACCCATGTGGAGAATACTGCTGACCACAACTAATTCAAAAATTCAGATGTACTGCTGCCCTCCAAATTTTCTTTGATCCCAATAATGCACACATTATTGTGATTGGTTCCTGTCTTCCAATTTAATTAGTTTTGCCTTTAATTTTGCAACACAACCTTTCAAAGATCAAATATTCTCATCTGGCTGGCCCAAAAAATTTTTCAGCTTACCGAGGCTATGTGAGATTTGGGTCTGCTCAACTTCCTTAGAGCCAAGTCTTCCTTAACTAGCAGCAAATATTCACTAAGCAAGTTTTATTTTTTTATTTAATTATTTTAGATTGAAAAGTTCTTAGCGGTCTAGAGGTAGAACAGTTAAGTGGGCAACAGCGTAAGGGTTCATTAATACAGGGGAATACAAACAGTGTGATTGGAGAGCTTTTAAGTAAGGAATAAGAGGAGAGCAAAGTTAGGAGAGTAGACAGAGAAAAGTAAAGTTACCTCATAGAAGGACAAACAGCTGGCAGTTGAGAGGGAGAATATTACAGGAGCTTCAGGGGCCAGAAGGTGTAAAATAGCTGTAGCAGTTCTATAATCTAATTTTTTGACTTACATTTTTTTAGTTTTACCTTTTCTTCTACTTCTTCTTCTTTCGGCTGCTCCCATTAGGGGTGCCACAACGGATCATCTTTTCCCATATCTAGCTGTCCTCTACATCTTGCTCTGTCACACCCATCACCTGCATGTCCTCTCTCACCACATCCATAAACCTTCTCTTAGGCCTTCCTCTTTTCCTCTTGCCTGACATCTCTATCCTTAGCATCCTTTCCCCAATATACCCAGCATCTCTCCTCTGCACATATCCAAACCAACACAATATCGCCTCTCTGACTTTGTCTCCAAATCATCCAACCTGAGCAAACCCTCTACTGTACTCATTTCTAATCTTGTTCATCCTCGTCACACCCAGTGCAAATCTTATCATCTTTAACTCTGCCACCTCCAGCTCTGTCTCCTGTTTTTTGGTCAGTGCCACTGTCTCCAACCCAGCTGACACCCGTCTGTCACAAATTACATTTGACACTCTTCTTCACCCATTCAACCCTGCCAGCACTCTCTTTTTCACCTCTCTTCCACAATCCCTGTTACTCTGTACTGTTGATCCCAAGTATTTAAAATTATCCACCTTCGTCAACTCTACTCCCTTCATCCTCACCATTCCACTGACCTCCTTCTCATTTACACACATGTATTCTGTGTTGTTCCTACTGACCTTCATTCCTCTCCTCTCTAGAGCATATCTCCACCTCTCCAGGGTCTCCTCAACCTGCTCCCTACTCTCACTACAGATTACAATGTCATCAGCAAACATCATAGTTTACAGGGATTCCTGTCTAATCTCGTCTGTCAAGCTGTCCATCACCATTGCAAATAGGAAATGGCTTATAGCCAATCCCTCATGTAATCTCACCTCCACGTTGAATGCATCCGTCACTCCCTACCGCAGACCTCACCACTGTCACACTTCCCTCGTACATATCCTATACAACTCTTACATACTTCTCTGCCACTCCTGACTTCCTCATACACTACCACAACTCCTCTCGATGCACCCTGTCATATGCTTTCTCCAGGGCCACAAAGATGCAATGCAGCTTATTCTGGTCTTCTCTATACTTCTCCATCAAGTGTGGTGCTCTTACCTGGCATGAAACCATACTACTGCTCACTAATCATCAACTCCCTTCTTAACCTAGCTTTCACTATTCTTTCCCATAACTTCATGCTGTGGCTCATCAATTGTATCCCCCTGTAGTTACTATAGCTCTGCACATGTCCCTTATTCTTAAATATTGGCACCAGTACACTCCTTCTCCTCTCCTCAGGCATCCTCTCATTTCCCAATATTCCATTAAACAATCTGGTTAAAAACTCCACTGTCATCTCTCCTAAACACCTCCATGCTTCCACTGGTATGTCATCTGGACCAACGGCCATTCCTTTCTTCATCCTTTTCATAGCAGCCCTTACTTCCTCCTTGCTAATGCATTGCACTTCCTGATTCGATATCGCCACATCATCCAACCTTCTCTCTCTCTCATTTACTTCATTCATCAGCTTCTCAAAGTACTCTTTCCATCTGCTCAACACACTACTTGCTTGTGAGTACGTTTCCATCTTTATCCTTTATGACCCTAACCTGCTGCACATCTTTCTCAGCCAGGTCCCTCTTTCTAGTCAATTGGTACAAGTCCTTTTCCCCTCCTTAGTTTAAGTTAAATCTCTTCATTTTAAATAAAAAAAGAACTTAACTTTTAGCAATCTTAAGTCAAATTTTAAAAATGAGGACAGTGCAATGCAAGTCCAGTTGCATGTTGGACTTTTTAGATGATGGCTTGGAGGAACCAGTTGTCTATGATGGCTACATCTGCAGGAAATGCTTACTGAATCAGTACCTCAAGCTCAGAGTCGCTGAACCGGAGGAGGAGTTGGCTGGCCTGCATTGTAGTAGAGAATTGGAGTATCTGGCCTAGATGTCCTTAAGAGAGATAGTGTGTTCCCCTAAGGTGGCGCAGGTGGAGATTCCAGACCAGACAGGTAGAGATAGGTGGGTCATGTTCACAAGGCATAAGGTAAAGCATCAACTCCAAAATTAGAAGTGTCAAACCGTTTTCCAGTTCTTGCTGAGCTGGACATGTCTCAGATGATTCTGAGGTGGTAGACAGGGATGAGGAGCCCCAACTGTCCTTCTCAGAAGCTTCCCAGAAAAAGAGATGTAGTGATAGTTGGGGACTCGATCATTAGGGGGACTGAAGTGCAGGTTTTCTCCAGAGACAGTTGTCAGTGTTTTCTAAAAGTGCGGATGCAAAGACTAAAATTGTTAAGTTTAACTTTGGTAGGGAAATTTTGAGCAAATGCAGCAAAGTCTAAGGAGGATAGGGATAAGCTTTTAAGTGGCAATGAGCAGTGGTTTTACACATAATGCAGGACAGGTACAGTACATACCTAAATTTGTAGTTAATGGGAAATTTAAAAAAAACTCTGCAGTGGGTTAATAAAGAGTTGAAAAAGAATCTGCAAAGGAAAAAACAGCTACTGTATATAAGGCATATAAGACTAATAACTTCAAAGTAAATCGTAGTGTGTTTGAGAACATGAGGGCAACCTTTAAGAAGGATATTAGGAGGGCTAAAAGACAGTTGGAGAGGAATATAGCAGATAAAGCGAAAGATAAGCCAAAGAGATTCTTTCACTATTTTAGCAGTAACAGTCAATGAGGAGGAGAAGTGCTTCAGAAATAGTAAAGGGGAATTAAAAGCTTGGATTTTTCTGAGGTCTTCACAAATGAGGAAGTGGATAACCTCCCAGAGGTAACAGGGACTACAAAGGAGGTTCTGAGTGATTTAGAAAATTGTACAAGGAGAAGTACAGCTCAAATTAAACAGGCTGAAATCAACCAAATCAAAAGGACCAGATAATATTTACCCTCGAGTTCTTAAGGAGGCTAGAGAGTACATATATAAACCCTTGACACATATTTTTAGGAAGTTACTGCACACTGGGGAGATTCTGAAGGACTGGAAAATGGCAAATATTATCCTGTTATATAAAAGGGTGATTGGGCAGATCCAAGCAACTACAGGCCAGCAAGCTTAACATGCATCACAGGAAAATTAATTGAAGGAATTATTAAGGATAAAATTGAGCAGCATATGGCAAGTACAAAAGTTTTTCTGAATAGCCATCATGGATTCAGAAGATTGAGGTTGTGTTTTATCAACATGCTGGACTTCTATGAGGAAGCAACAAAAGGATATGATCAAATGGGAGCATATGATATTATTTATTTTGACTCTCAGAAAGCATTTGATAAGGTGCCATATAAAAGGTTGGGTATCAAACTAAAAGAAGTGGGAATTCAGGGTCATGTTTTTAGATGGGTGCAGAATTGGCTCAGACAAAGGAAGCAAAGGGTGATGGTGGGAGGAACCTTATCAGAATTGGCTGATGTTAAGAGTGGTGTTCCACAGGGGTCAGTGCTAGAGTTGCTACTATTTTTAATATATAACAAAACTTTGAAGCAAATCGTGATGTGCATTCTCAATGGCTTGGGATACAGTTTTGTATTTCCTAATGTATGAGCTTAAGGAATCCCCACAGACCTTTTGAGTTGCTTTTTGGAAGACAGTCCCATGGGCAGCTATACTCTTAAAGTAGACTGAAAGAATGGTTTAGAAATGTAAACCTAGGTTTACTGCACAAAAAAATTTGTGGAAATTATCCTTCCTTGGGAAAGCATATTTCCAGTGTAAACAAGAAACAGAATTGCTTGTGTAATAAAAGGTAAATTTTTCAATTTGACAAAAGGAGACCATGTTCTTGTTCTCTTGGATCCACATACATTCTTAGCTTACCACACCATCCACCACAGTTCACACTCATTCGCTCACTTCAAAAAAGGCCATTGAGATTGGTCAATTAACACACACGTCTTTGGGATGTGTAAGTGAATCATTACAACTGTGGAAAACCTTGGCAGACATTGGAATAGTGACCAGGCTTTGAACCAAACTGTGGTTTCTAAAGCTGGTTGGTTTTTGGTTAACTTACTCTAAACTTGCCGCACTGAATAACTCAATCAAAAATTAAATCAGGTATTAAGTTGCTTGAGACTGCCATGTCACTCTACTGCCAACATTACAAACCAATTTAGTAAACAATTTAAAATATTGGAATTCTAAATAAGTTACTGTAAATGCTGTTGAGAAAGAGGATATACTGTAACATGCATCTGAAAGTCAACAGAATTACATATAGAATTACAGAAGCTACATAGTCAAAGCTAAACTGCAACAGAATAGAATGCAGAGAAATTACATTTTGTTTATTATTTTACATATTTGATGACACCATCATATTTCAGCTAATGTGTAACCATCAGCATATACTCCCCATGATTTCTAATATAGTGCATGAATGGATAGGAGACAAGCAAGCACATTCATTTCAAGGCTCAGTAGTTGCACTGACTGTAACCTGAAGACTGTATGTTAATAAGGTCCATGTATAAATAAACAAAAACAGTGTAAACAGAAGACTTTTAGTTATCATGCTAGAGAGTGACAAGTCCCTTGCTTAGGTAATTCCAACAAGCACATTTCTAATGGTACTTTAGTTTGAATGTAGTTTTTCTTTTTTAAGATCATTTTACTGAAAGGAGAACAGACACATATTGAAACATCCACTTTGTTAATTTCATTACCTTTTCCAAATTACATTTTACTAAAAAAATAATACTAAAGCTGTAATTGCGCAGGTAAAGAACTAGCACACATAAGATCTATTTGGTGATCTTATTGAGGTTTATCATACATAAATCACAGTATGCTTAATCTATCCTTGGGTCTATTTTCTGAACCCTCATTTTCCACTACAAGGTCACAGGAAGCCAGAGCATATATGACCTTCTAGAAATCAGGATGTACAACAATCCACCCATCAATTAATCTTTATTTTATATAGCAACAACATCAAAAAGTGCTTTGCAATGCAAACCTTAGAGTATAGTTGGAAAAATGTAGTTGTATTAATGCTAATGATTAAGAGGTAATGCTAGGTTGGGGCACTTACAATTATATACTAAATGTATTTTCTTTTAATATTTTATTGAATTTATTAAAAGAAAGTAACACTCCATACAAGCAAGTCAAACTTGACAAAACAGAGTTCAAATCAAATCAACCCCCACCCATGAAAAAGAGAGCTAGTCCAACAGAGTAAAACTTTTAAGAGTAGGAAAAAAATTTAAATGCTTATTCTAAAATGTTACTGATTAGATCCTGTCAGGTTTTAAAAAAGGTTTGAACAGATCCTCTAAGCAAGAATTTGATTTTTTCCAATTTCAAATAATATCTAACATTAGTTACCCACTGACTTAAAAGAGGTGGGTTAGGATTCCTCCAGCTGAGCAAGATAAGTCTACGTGCCAATAGTGAAGTAAAGGGAACTTAAACAACTTGGCACATCCACATAAAAACGACAAGGGTGAGCTTTCTTGAAGGCTTTTACTGGACGTACCTTGTTGTAAACTGAAATCTATAGAAAAGAAACATACAGGTATTTACAGGTTAGAACCAAAGATAACAAATAATGATTTACAAAGCAATGAAGCTTTAAAAGACACTTAACAAGGTGATTCACTGTTGGATCGAGACAAAGGGAAGCACGTAGACAGAGATTCAAATTGCTGCGTACCACAACTAACCAGACCCAGGGGATTATATGCCTTAAAGATATGTTTCAGGCGTGACCAAAACAAGAGGTAATGGGGTGCTTACATGAGACACATGGGGTGTATTGTATTTAAATGTTTATTATGGGACCTACATGCTTTACGTGAATTTCATAGACATTTATAACACCACTGTGAGTGTGGGACGTGACTGACAGGTGTGTTAATAAATGACAAAACAAAGGGGGAGCACAGCTCAATAAATAACAGCTAACTGCATGTGAGGCAGAACAGAAGGCAATTAAAGTTTGTTTGTCCTTCTCTACTTTAAGGCCATCTGGGAGTCCACCAAATGCAGTTGTTACTGGATTAGGAGGGATTGTGGCACCAATGCTGTCTGAAAGGCATTGAAAGATTTTGGTCCAGAATTATGTTAATTTGGTGCAGGCCCAAAGCATATGGCCCAGTGAGGCTGGAACTCGATTGCAACTTTTGCAGGTTGAATATTGCCCTGGAAACATCTTGGACATGATATGCTCGATAAATGATTTAAAGTTGAATAATTGTATAGTTTGCACAAATGAAGCTAGAGTGAATTTTGTGCATGGCTGTCTTCCACTCCTTTTCAGAAATGTTAAGTAAGAGATTCTTTTCTTTTCTGGGATCTTTGAAAGGGAGGGACTTTAAAATGTTTTTATATGTTACAGAAATGTTGTCTGAGTCCTCAAGACTAATCAATATTTCTTCCTGAAGAGAAATAGGTGGGAAGTGAGGAAAATTGGGCAGATTTTGTTTAGCAAAGTTTCTAATTTGGAGGTAGTGAAAGAATTGTGTTAATGGAAAATTAAATCTGGAGTGTAATTGTTCGTAGGATGCAAAGATGTTGTCTATGTTCAGATCTCTAAGTGATTTAATCCTGTTTGTTTTCCAAGCACAGATAAAAGCTTCCCTGTCTTGAAGTGCTTCCATATTCTGAGTGAATGAAGGACAATTAGATTGTTAGTATATTGGCGATAACTTGTATTTACTAGGGTACGAAGCAAGGAATATAAAGAAGTAATGCAGGATTTTATTTTTTTATTTTTATCTATTTGTGTCCATGTCCAGGTTTTTATAAAATTGAAAGTTAGTTAGAGCCATGCCACCTTCTGCCTTAGGTCTTTGTAGGGTTGCCTTTTGGATTTGTGGATATTTTGAAATCCAAATAAACAAGGTTATGATTGAATCTAACTTCTTAAAAAACGATTTATTGATGTATATTGGAATACTTTGAAATAGAAAATGAAGCTTAGGAAGGATATTCATCTTGACAATGTTAATTCTTCCCACTAAAGTGAGATGCAGACAGCAAAATTTTGTTATTATAGATCTTTATGTTTACTTGTGATGTTTACCCCTAGGTATTTAAACTGATATGCGATGATAAAAGGGAAGGTGTTTTTTTTTCCATTTTGTAAAACTCTCTGATTACAATGCTGTTGGTGCACATACTCATATCTTTCACTCACACTAACACTACTTTCTCATACAGCATCTCCACAGAACTAAAAAGAGACAATACACAGCCACATACATCATATAGGCTTTGTTATTAATTCACTGCAGACAACAGGTGCTTTCCCAATGCATGAACATTTTTCAGAAGCTAGGGACTTTTTAAAAACTTACAAACTTTTGTAGCTTTTCCACTTCAGAAACTCGGGCTATTTGTTGTTTCTGGTAATTTTCTTAGCTTCTACTCCAGGGTATTTTTTGTTCAACCAGAAACTATCGTGGGTGGGGTTGGGGCGATAAATTGTGCTTAATCCTTGAACACAAGCACTTGTCTGTTGGTAGTTTGGACCTTGGAGAGTTATCAGTGAAGATGGAGTGCTGCATTTCACATCTCATCACTCTTCAAAGGCACATCTCTGGTGCGCTGTGCCAAGCATTGCATTGGAGCAATAATCTCCCCTGTCATGGTCATTTCAAAGCTCTAAGGTGGTGGGGGTCTCCCCGTGAACTCACGATTGTGCTGCACTTAATAGCCACATCCCTGCTGTGGCATGGCATATACCACATTGAACCAATAATTGTGTGTGGTGGGGGTTCTCCCCGTGAACTGCCAAACACTCCTCACTTCTCATTGCATCACTCTTCTTTGAACATCACGTATTTATATATAACATTTTATATAAAGTTTGCAGTTTCTGTAGTGCAGAGGGAGGGCCTACATCGTAGAGGAACTTAATAGTTTCTGAAAAATAAACTTTCTGCAGTGGGAAAGCATCAAATGTGTTAACACTAGAATCCCTGAAGCCTACGAAAAAACTTGTAGTCCCAGCCCTCCTTAAATCCCTTTGCACCTCTCCATCAGTGTCTTTTGTTTTGTAAATGCGTCAATCAGCACAAGCAGCAAGCAGCCTGCTGTACCATCACCAGCTTTGACGTAGCTCAACTCTCCCAGCTCAAGCCAAGGCTCCTTATCTGTGTGTGAAGCTTCTGGAGTTGTATAGGGAAAATAATACAGTATATCGTTATTTGGAATACATGCATTTCATGTGTGTTCCGTGTCTACAAAGATCTGGGTAAAGTGTAGGATGAAAGGAAATGCGAGGCAAGAAATGCTGAACACATACCTAAAGCAGAAACTTTTTTCATGTTATACTAATAATGACGTGAAGTGTATAATATATATATATATATATATATATATATATATACAGTATATATATATATATATATATATATATACAGTATATATATATAAATATATATATATAGTCCAAATATCAAATAAACACCTGTGCTTTTATTCAAGAATAAAACCAAAGAAAAAAAAAGCATTTGATTTACATGTTGCTGTCAATGAGTTAAAAACCCAAGCTGAAATGTCAATCGACTGGGAGTTTATACATGTTCTTGATTGGTGCAGAGGTAAGAACCGCTGCCTTATAACCCAAAAGTCCTGGGTCCAAGACTGGGCACTCTGTGTTATCAGTAGTGAACTGCTATTATTTTTATTAGTATTATTATTACTATAATATAATGAAAAAACATACATTTAATTTGAGTCTGTAAACCCGGTGTAAATTTTGGCTACTTGTAAAAGTTACTGCTTGTTTTTTTATTTTTCAGTTTTATTCTCTCAGTGACATTCATGTGATACACCAAACTTGCTTCTCCCTGTCTGAGTTGATGGCATTTATCTCCATTCTTTTCACAAGAGCAGCAATGACCACAGTGGGTGCTGAGGCTGACACCTGCTCAGAACTATTTGTTGTACCAGCAATCAAAGATACAATGTCCCATGACCGCTATCAGACTGGACAAAGGCAGGACCGTAACAACAGACAGCTACTTCACAGTACTTTCACTGGCTAATAGACTTTTACACTGCAAGACAACTCTGCTTGGCACCATAAAGTAAAATGGGACTTCCACCTCCAGCTAGTTACTTTAGTTTGTGAACAATTCGCCATGCTAGTGTTTAGATCTGGCAGTGTCATGCTGATGGTGTATGTGCCCAAAAAGAAGAAGCCTTTGATTTCAGTCTGTAACAGCCAGTGTAAAGTTTTGCTACCTGTAAAAGACATCATTGAAGGAATATAAGCAGACACACAAATGCTGGTGAATCATGTCTTCTGGGTATCTTGCTGTTACTTGAATTTTTTGTTATTCAGTTTTTTCTTAAATTAAAAGAACACTTTTTTTCGTTATACCTTTGTGAAAGTGTTTATTTTATATTCCAATAACCACTTGAATGAGATCGAATCTGTCTCTGCCCCCTTGCGCACGCACACACTCACATTCATACATGAAAATGTCATTATCCCTCTCCCACTTGGACAGAGGCAGTGGTGCTGTAAGAATTATGTTTCTAGACTTCTCTAGCACCTTCAACACAATCCAACCTCTGCTCCTTAGGGACAAGCTGACAGAGATGGGAGTAGATTCATACCTGGTAGCATGGATCGTGGACTATCTTAAAGACAGACCTCAGTATATGCGTCTCGGGAACTGCACGTCTGATATTGTGGTCAGCAACACAGGAGCGGAGCAGGGGACTGTACTTTCTCCGGTCCTGTTCAGCCTATATACATCGGACTTCCAATATAACTCAGAGTCCTGCCACGTGCAAAAGTTCGCTGATGACACTGCTATCGTGGGCTGCATCAGGAGTGGGCAGGAGGAGGAGTATAGGGACCTAATCAAGGACTTTGTTAAATGGTGCGACTCAAACCACCTACACCTGAACACCAGCAAAACCAAGGAGCTGGTGGTGGATTTTAGGAGGCCCAGACCCCTCATGGACCCCATGATCATCAGAGGTGACTGTGTGCAGATGGTGCAGACCTATAAATACCTGGGAGTGCAGCTGGATGATAAATTAGACTGGACTGCCAATACTGATGCTCTGTGTAAGAAAGGACAGAGCCGGTTATACTTCCTTAGAAGGCTGGCGTCCTTCAATATCTGCAATAAGATGCTGCAGATGTTCTATCAGACGGTTGTGGCGAGTGCCCTCTTCTACGCGGTGGTGTGCTAGGGAGGCAGCATTAAGAAGAAGGACGCCTCACACCTGGACAAACTGGTGAGGAAGGCAGGCTCTATTGTTGGCATGGAGCTGGACAGCTTGACATCTGTGGCAGAGTGATGGGCGCTCAGCAGGCTCCTATCAATTATGGAGAATCCACTGCATCCACTAAACAGTGTCATCTCCAGACAGAAGAGCAGCTTCAGCGACAGACTGCTGTCACTGTCCTGCTCCACTGACAGACTGAGAAGATTGTTTCTCCCCCAAACTATGCGACTCTTCAATTCCACCCCCGGGGGGGTGGGGGGTGGGGGGGGGGGTTGGAGCGTTAAACGTTAACATTATTTTTTCCTGCATTGTTATCAATCTTTAATTTAATATTGTTTTTGGTATCAGTATGCTGCTGCTGGAGTATGTGAATTTCCCCTTGGGATTAATAAAGTATCTATCTATCTATTTATTTATTTGAAAACGCTATGCCATTTGAACATGAGTTGTCATTTGAACATGTTTTTTTTAATACTTGCCTGTACTCCATGGCATAGCTTTTTGAAATAGTGAAGAGATTACAAGTTTTTTCATAGGATTCAGGGATTCTAGTGTTAAACACATCAAACCAACAAAGAGAAAAAGAGAAACAGAACACCTTTTAATAAGTTATCCAAAACTTTAACATTTTATAACAAAGTAGTCTCTTGTGTTACAGACAGTGTACTACAACTTACAAAAACCGAGTTTTAGTATCTTCTTTCCTAGCTGGAGGTGCTGGACTGCTTATTCTCGTTTGAATTGTTGTATTTTTCACTTGAATTAATGTTTCACAGTGTATACCTATCTTACAAGAGCACCATACATAGTTTGGAAATTGGCAATATACTGTGTTGCATTAGGAAAACAAACCTGGATTTATTTATTACAGGGAACAAATTAATCATTTTATAACTGAATGTTCAGAAAGGCTTTGTATAATGCACTGAACAGCAGGAATTTTTTTTTATAAAACCAGAGTTTTACATATACAAAAAAACAAAATTGCTAAGGGAAAGCAGAGGCTATAGTATGGCAGTCACTCAGTGCCTTACAGGGAAGAACAATTTGTCTGCCTCCTGATTACATCTGAACATCAAACAGAGGAAATCATTCTGTTAACAGCAACTCTGGAAGAGCCCTTGACATGGCCCACAGCTGCCTGCTTCCACAAAAAACTATTTTGTTTTCTAAGTGAAAGCTTAATAGCAGTGTAACAGCAAGCAGTCAAGAGTAAAGAGGCAAACAGGTGTCTGTGTGAAAATGTGAGTCATTTTCCACCAAAAGGGTAGTAAAGAAACTGTAAGCACTGAAGGTTTAAGTTCAGGTACCTCAAAGTCATATAGTAGGTCATAAAACTATCATAAATAATACACTGGATCTTGCCCATTTTTCTTTCATTTTACTTAAAGTTTTGTCCTATGATAAATAGGTTTTATACATATGCTTGTAGTTCCAACATATACTGTACATTAAACAGAGTGGCTAATGTATTAGGCACACCTTCCCTTTCCACACAATGTGTCCATCCATCCATTTTATAATCAATGTGATCCAATTACAGGTTTGCATGTGGATGGAGATTTTGCTAGCAGCCATTGGTGCAGAACAGCACCAACCCAGCATGGGGTGCCACATCCACATTCACTCACTCATTTTGCTCCAGCTTAGTGCCTATCATGGATGTGTTTGGGATTTTGCAGGAAAACAAAAGTATCTAGACGTAGTATGGAAAATGTTGAAAGTGCATATAATGAGTAACCAGCCTGGGATTTAAATCCAGTCATCAAGGAACTGGAAGGCAATTTATTTGCAATATTGTCTTGTGTCAAAGTAGAGCGTATTGCACATGAAAGACTTCTTCTTTCCTCAGGCAAGGATGCATTAACATGCAGTCTGTTGTGAGAAGGTAAGGCACTAATGACTCAATTAAAATGTCTCGTCTGATTCAAAGACTGACACTATTTGTACCTTTCACCAATTCCATTAAAAAATTATATATATATATATCTATATATATATATATATATATCTATATATATATATATATATCTATATATATATATATATATATATATATATATATATATATATATATATATATATATATATATATACAAAACTGCTCAAAAAATTAAAGGAACACTTTGAAAACACATCAGATCTCAATGCGAAAAAAAACATGCTGGATATCTCTATTGATATGGACTGGGTAATGTGTTAGGAATGAAAGGAGGCCACATTGGTTGATGGAAATGAAAATGATCAACCTACAGAGGGCTGAATTCAAAGACACCCCGAAAATCAAAGTGAAAAAATGATGCAGCAGGCTAGTTCATTTTGCAGAAATTTCATTGCAGCAACTCAGAATTGTACTTGGTAGTTTGTATGGTCCCCGCGTACTTTTATGCATGCCTGATAACGTCGGGTGGGGGGGACATGCTCCTAATTAGATGATGGATGGTGTCCTGGGGGATCTCCTTCCAGATCTGGACCAGGGCATCACTGAGCTACTGGACAGTCTGAGGTGCAACCTGGTGGCATCGGATGGACCGAGGCATAATGTCTCAGAGGTGTTCTGTTGGATTGAGGTCAGGCGAGCGTGGGGGCCAGTCAATGGTATCAATTCCATCATCCTCCAGGAAGTGCCTGCATACTCTCACCACATGAGGCCGGGCGCACCAGGTGGAACCCAGGACCCACTGCACCAGCATAGGGTCTGACAATGGGTCCAAGGATTTCATCCCGATACCTAATGGTAGTCAAGGTGAAAAAACAGACAGAAAAGATGAGGAAGGAAAAATGTCAGTGGCCTCCAGCTCATTGTTGCCCCTCTAGTGCCCCTGTTGTTAATTTAATTAACACCAAAGCAGCTGAAACTGATTAACAACCCCCTCTGCTACTTAACTGACCAGATCAATAGCCCAGAAGTTTCATTGACTTGATGCTATGCTCTGATCAAAAAGTGTTCC